>NW_019384316.1:879897-896526 GCF_000671375.1 Centruroides sculpturatus
ATTAATTCTTTATATCTATGTATTTTTAATAGATTAGCTAAATCTGCAGTACATTTAAATTTAAAATTAATGAGATGGCGTTTAGTCCCAGATTTAGAATTAGATGAAGTCATGTCTACAAAATGTTTAATTTTGGGTTCTGGTACACTTGGCTGTAATGTTGCTAGATGTTTGCTTGTAAGTTAAAATTGTCTTACTTACTATTGTAATTAAATATTTTACAGCATTAAAGAATTTTTAACTTTACATAGGGTTGGGGTATTAGAACAATAACGATGGTTGACAATTCACAAGTATCTTATTCCAATCCAGTTCGTCAATCTCTCTTTACTTTTCAAGATTGTCTTCATGGTGGTAGGAGAAAAGCTGAAGCTGCTGCCGAAGCTTTATTATCCATTTTTCCAGGAGTGGTATATCAATTTTATTATCTTATTATATTTAGTATAACTGGTAGAAATTCTAAAAATTTATATATCAATTTTTTCTTTAGAATTCTGAAGGAATTAATCTAACAATACCAATGCCTGGTCATCCTATTCCTGAAAAATGTAATATGAAATACTATTATATTTTTTATTCATTTTTAAAACATAAAAATTTAATTTAATATTAATAAATTCAAAAAATAATTGAATGTATTTTGAATTATATTGGGTTGTTCGGAAAGTAAGTTCGTTTTTTTCCGTGGAAAAAAAAAAACAATATTTTTATAATAAATAAATATTTTATTGAATTATATATCAACCATTTTGGTCAAATACCTGTTGGCANTTTCAGTTTGGACCATGAGTTACATTACTTCAATTCAAACATTTTCCTCCAACAAAGTTATATAGATAACCAGCACAACTCTATTGATAACAGAAAGAGTATGATGTACAGGGGCAAAACCACTGTTAAAGGAATTGAGAACATTGTGACGAAAAGTTGCAGCCCGCCATTGTGACAATGTCACAATAAATAATCGTTTGTTAGAATTAGTTTGGTTTATTTGGTTATCACAACACGACACGTGAGCGATATGCCGAGGTGGATATATCTCGGGAATACTTTTATGGGAAACTGGACCCTATTTAGGTGTTACTAATGTGAAGAAAACCCAGAAAACTCCACATGGCCAGCCCATTGGCCATGCCTGAATCCACATCTAACTAACTACCGGTGTTCGATTGTTTTATCCACTCAGCTACTGGAAGGCACTTTTACAAGTAACACTTTTGATTCCACGCAAGCAATTGCTATATACTGTCTCAGTAATGATATAGTGTAAGTGGAATATATGACATTATTTAAGTTAGAATAATGTAAACATAACTATTGAGTTTCACAGCAATTGGCCGAACTGCCTAGGAGTGTATTGTGAACAATATTTATATATATAGATTAGGTTTGTTTTGTCTCAGGAAAACCAAAATATAAATTTATATATACAGTTGAATCCCTTTATAGTAATATTTAGCAGAACAAGAAAAAATATTGTTGTAGAAAGAATTATTTTTATAATGAGAGTTTTTAAGAGTGTCTCCCCAGTGGTAAAAAAACGAACTTACTTTCCGAACAACCTAATAACTATAATTATTAGCTGCATTTTTTTAAATACATATTTTTAAAAATTATAGTAATAAAATTATTGGAAATTAACATTAATTTTTATTGTAAAATTGTAGTAATAGATCAGATTAAATTGGATGTAGAGAAGTTAGAAGAACTAATTGAAAATCATGATGTTATATTTCTTTTAATGGATACAAGAGAAAGCAGATGGTTACCAACAGTAATAGCTTCTGCAAAAAAGAAGGTAGTTTAAAAAATATTGTTTTAACCTTATCATTTCAAATATTTCATAATAATGTATTCAAAATATACTGTCAATTTAACATAATCATTAAATCTGAAAATAATTTTTTTTTAATATATGTATTTATATTTCATCTATTTAATGAGATTAAATTTAATTTAATCAATTAATTTTACAGGTAAGCCCAGGCAAAAAATGAGTACAAAGATTAAGATGATTAGATTATTTCTTACTTTTAACCTTTCTTTTATATTATATTATAGTATTTGGTTTATATAACTACAAATGTTATCTTACGTAGGGATTTATCACACCAAGTGACCAATCTAACACATTTTTAAAATTCTTTAAATTGCGTACAGTAGCGGATTAAAGAATTTTTAAAATGTGTTAGATTGGTTGCTTGATCTGATAAACCCTTACTTAAGATAACCTTTGTAGTTATATAAATCAAATACTATAATACAACAAATATTAAAACAAAAATCATATAAAAATTTTGGTTATTTTAGCTTACCATTGTTATGTTTATTGCGATACTCAGATGCTACAAAATGGTACAATTTCATTGGTCAATTAGACAGGAATTGAAAATATGATATATTTAATTTCTTAAGATATCATATTTTTTTCTGTTAACACTAACAAATTTTTCCATTCTCAGCCAAACATCAAATGGTAATCTTCCAACAAATCAAATTTTGCAAAAAAATGGGCCAAATATTTAAACTCTGCACCCTCAAAATCCATTTAAAACATATTTTGTGCTTGTTGTAACCTCGTATTATGTAATTTTCCTATTCAAATGCCCCAATATCGCTGATCCAATAGAAAGATGGGACCATTGTATAAGGGGGTTGAAATAATTCGACCAAAAGTAGTCGTTGATCTCTTCCTGGAAGAGAGGATGCTCAATGACTACTAATTAATACTAGCCTACTATTAATATTTGAAAAGTGATCCATGTTGGATGGGTTGTGATGTAATCAAAGTTACTAACCTTAATGTCCAAAAGACTTCATATAAAACTTGTGTAAATAAGAAGATCTTGTAAAAATGCTAGAATAATTTCTTTTACAGTAGAGCCTCGATTATCCGACCCCCTATCAACCGACCCCTCGGTTAACCGACCGTCCTAGCGGCAAATTTCAAATGTCCGCTATTGATGTGGCGCTACAATATTTGGCTATGTCTTGGCTACTTTAATAATATTTTTACGTGTTTTAGCTGGCAACACTGGATCGACCATGAAAGGGAGCCAGTATTTAAACGAGGCTTAACTTTCTAATTTTTAACAATACAATAGCAACGATTATTATTTTTAAAAATTTTTGTTAGGATTAACATCGATAAAAATTCAACGCAAAGTAGGTTAATAGCGATATACTAATATATTAATTACATGGGATATAATAATATACTACACTAATAATAGATTTTTTCATACTTTTCAGTTATCCGCCCTTTCAATTATCCGACCAACCTCAGTCCCCAATTAGGTCAGATAATCGAGGCTCTACTGTATGTGATAATAAAGTGTTTAAATTTTGGCAACAAATTGTATAAACTACATGGAAAATATATTCTCGTAAATATTGCATTTATAGAAAGTTTATTGGGCTGCAATTTGAAAAAATATATCTATAAATTCCGACTGTCGTCTGCCTGTCTGTCCTTTCTTAATCTTGAGAAAGGAGTTAAATACATGAAAGTTGAGACCAGATATAGAAGGCTTATAGGCAAGAGGCCCAGATTATTAACTATATACGAACTTTCAGTTTGGACCATGAGTTACATTACTTCAATTCAAACATTTTCCTCCAACAAAGTTATATAGATAACCAGCACAACTCTATTGATAACAGAAAGAGTATGATGTACAGGGGCAAAACCACTGTTAAAGGAATTGAGAACATTGTGACGAAAAGTTGCAGCCCGCCATTGTGACAATGTCACAATAAATAATCGTTTGTTAGAATTAGTTTGGTTTATTTGGTTATCACAACACGACACGTGAGCGATATGCCGAGGTGGATATATCTCGGGAATACTTTTATGGGAAACTGGACCCTATTTAGGTGTTACTAATGTGAAGAAAACCCAGAAAACTCCACATGGCCAGCCCATTGGCCATGCCTGAATCCACATCTAACTAACTACCGGTGTTCGATTGTTTTATCCACTCAGCTACTGGAAGGCACTTTTACAAGTAACACTTTTGATTCCACGCAAGCAATTGCTATATACTGTCTCAGTAATGATATAGTGTAAGCGGAATATATGACATTATTTAAGTTAGAATAATGTAAACATAACTATTGAGTTTCACAGCAATTGGCCGAACTGCCTAGGAGTGTATTGTGAACAATATTTATATATATAGATTAGGTTTGTTTTGTCTCAGGAAAACCAAAATATAAATTTATATATACAGTTGAATCCCTTTATAGTAATATTTAGCAGAACAAGAAAAAATATTGTTGTAGAAAGAATTATTTTTATAATGAGAGTTTTTAAGAGTGTCTCCCCTTTCTCACTACAAACATGATTATTTTTACAAAAGTAGTCAATGTTAGAACAGAAAAACAAACAGTACTTAAATGAGTTTAACATAACAAAACAAAGTTTCCCAGAAATTATGTAGGAATATCTTAAATGTTGCAAATTACACTAATTCTAAAAGTAAAAGAGACTGTTACAATTACTATTACCTAGTAAGTTCTCATTCTGGAGAATTCTAGGTTTTCACTGTAACATACAGGTTTCTATAATTTATAATTTCTTGAAAAAACTAGAAATGATAAATTTGAGCCAGAAAAATGTTAAACTGCTGCTCTAGATATAGTTAAAACTGGTTTTCTTCAATGTTAAATGTTATCAACAAATTTTACTCTAAACCTAATGTTTCAGCTAAGCAAAGCTTAGCTGAAACATTAGGTTTAGAGTAATGATAATTAATTTTAAGTGCTAAACAGAAAGTTTAGGTACTAAAATAACCAAAAACATGCTAAATCCGACAACTCTACTCTTCTTGATATTGATATCCTTTGACTGCAATTAACGTTCATGGTAGAATCACTGCATTAAGAGAATACCACATTTTGATTCTAAAACTGAGCAATAAGTTAAAAATTGAATAAAATTTAATTTACTGCAATATTTTCATTGTAGAGAAAGGAAAATACCTTTTGATTTTATGAATACAGTATAAAAAAATGCATAGCTAAAGAGGAGATATTGCCATATTAATTTATTTTAATTTTTAATGAGAAATTACTTTTTAAATTTATTTATTGATGAAATAATTTAATTTCTTACTTAATTTTATATTCTATTAATGTAAGAATAATAAATTTTTTAAAATAATGTTACTGAAAGATTAAGTTTTTGTGTATTACAATGTTGCTATACTATTTTATTGATAATATTCAATTTAAATTTTTTTAGCTAGTAATAAATGCTGCTTTAGGGTTTGACACTTACTTAGTTCTTCGACATGGCATAAAAATAGACAATTGTCCAACATCTGCACCAAAATTAGGAGAAAGTATTCCTGGAAATCAGTTAGGATGTTATTTTTGTAATGATGTTGTAGCACCTGGTGATGTAAGTAAAATATATTAATTTAATAAAAGTATTGATATTTTAAAATAAATTGAAAATAAAATGAATGTCTTTTGTTATGCTAGTCAACTCGAGATCGAACTTTAGATCAGCAGTGTACCGTGACTAGACCAGGAGTATCAATGGTTGCTGCAGCGTTAGCAGTTGAACTTATGATTAATGTAATACAACATCCTCAAAGGTAAAAGGCTATAAAAAAAATGCATAAGAATTTTAGATTTATAAAATATGTTATGGAACTTTAATATCTTAAAATTAATTACAGTAGAGCCTCGATTATCCGACACCTCGGTTAACCGACCGTCCTAGTCGGCAAATTTCAAATGTCTGCTACAATATTTGGCTATGTCTTGGCTACTTTAATATTATTTTTACGTGTTTTAGCTGGCAACACTCATTCGACCATGAAAGGGAGCCAGTATTTAAACGAAGCTTAATTTTCTAATTTTTAACGATACAATAGCAACGATTATTATTTTAAAAAATTTTTGTTAGGCTTAACTTCGATGAAAATTCAACGCGAAGTAGGTTAATAGCGATATACTAATATACTAATTACATGGGATATAATAATATACTACACTAATAATGGATTTTTTCATACTTTTCGGTTATCCGACTTTTCAATTATCCGACCAACCCCAGTCCCCAATTGAGTCGGATAATCGAGGCTCTACTGTATATTAAATTCAATTTTAGATTTAATATAATAAAATTAATAATATCAGTGATTATAGCCAGTTTTGTTAAAAAAAAATAAAGTAAAAGTGCTAATTACTTCTAAAATTGTAGCTATTTGTAATTATTTTTATTGGAAAGGAAAAATTTGTTTCAATATTAAAATATTACTTTACGTAAGAAATTTAACATTACGGAATGAAAAATATACATTTTTTTTACAATTGAAAGTATTTTTATTTATCATCATCAATGGGTATCAGGGGGTATGCCTGTTTTAATAGTCGTGAGGTTGGTATTTCGAATTTTGATGGTATCAATTTTTTTCCATAAAACTATAATTTTCACTTTATTCTTGGTACTTTTAAATTTATTATATTTATTTAAAAATTATTTTTGAATATTCATGTACAAATGGGATTCATACTAACATTTATAATTTATTTCAGAAAAGGGTTAGATATAAACTGAATTATTGTTATTCAAGGCCAATTTTGTTAATAAAAAAAAAACATTTTTATTCACTATTCAATCTATTTGCTTTCCGGGAGCACAATTTTGTGGATGTAATTGTCATAGAAGCGTTTGAAACAATTAACATTTCTGCAATGTGCACATTGAATAAATGCAGATTTTTACAATAAGAAGATTTACATGTTACTGGAAAAACAAACCTGATTAATATTTAAAAACACTTCTCCATCATCATCTAATTTGGAAGGGAATCATGGATACCATATCATATTTGAAAGTATTGGAGCACTTAATGTTTTTTTTTTTTGACTGCCTTCACAACTTGTGAAATTGATCTAGAATCCTTGGTTGCAATTAGATCTTGATTTTGAAGGATGCTTTCACAGTATATAAATTCTGTAGTATTTTCATGCAGTGATTCTTTTGCAGAACACATTTCTATGATATTTATATGATATCAAAGCCATCTTTTCATTCTTTAGTGAATGAAGATGCAATTATAGACACATTTACGTTAAACAATGACTTTGTTGCCAGAGTAACTATGAACTGTACATAAATATACAGAAAATGTTTTCTTTTTAAATAAATACTGTTGGGTAACATTTGTTAATTGCTTTTGACATTGACTTGTTACTTGAAACAGATGTTTTATTGTTTTATTACCCTGTTTATTATTCATTTGTAGTTTTCTAAAACTACATCAGTTTTTCTCCTTAACAGTATAATGAATTTAAAAGTACCAAGTATAAAGTGAAAATTATAGTTTTAAGGGGGGAAAAATTGATACCATCAAGATTCGAAACACCAACCTCACAACTATGAAATCAGTGCACCCCACCGATCCACTGGCCACTCTACAAATGACAGGAATTCTAAAGGTTTTAAGTAATTTGCAATTTTCAATTTCAATTTTCTCATTTAAATTTGAGAGTTGCGCTTTACTGCTTGGCACATGTCAGTTGTTGGGGATGCACTATAACCTCACCTAGTTTGATCAAAATTGGTAACCCCAATGTGACCCATGCCATTCCCTCATAAGATAAAAAGATAGAGAACTATTTTTAAAATGTTGGAGAGCAATGAGAACATTTATGTTTGTTCATAAATATCAGAAAGAAATATTAGTATTATGAACAGTAGTTTTGTTGTTCATTAATTAATCTCTTTCTGGACTAACTTAGGTATTCATTTTAGAAGAAATGCTTATGATTTTAAAAGCCCAAAGAAAACTCTAGCATCTGGTATTTATTAAGACATAAGCCTACACTTTCATCCTTAAAATTGAAATTATAAGACGAAAATAATATTTGAACTCAATAAAATCAAAAGCTTTTATCTTGAATATAGTACAGAACCAAGCAAATATACATACAATTTTGAAATGCACTATAATGGTAATAATTCCAGTTTACCTCTGAATAACATGATTATTTTAAATTATGATGATCTCAATAGAAGATTACACCACAGTTTTTATTTTGAAATGCATCAAGGGGTTTATGCAGTATGAGGTGTTAAAGTTCAATGCTTAGTGCCTCTTAGAAAGTACTGGCATTGGAACGATTGATCAATTTGAGCACCATTTGCTTAAAGTACCACTCTAAAGATGCTTATCATTATTAATTTGCTTTACGTTATTTTAAATTATGGCATTTTCTTTTGTTTTATCATTGATTATATAGAGTGTCCCCATAAAAAATGTACTCATTCTTTATTAGTGAAGAGTCTAGGAGTTTACTAGGCTAGGAGAAAAGACTAATGTTTTCTATAATGCCATTAAATTTTCTTTAATTTAAACTTATTAGACTTGTATTTATGTCAATAAACACATAATTATCAAAAAATAATATATTAGTAATGGTCAATCAAAGAGTGAGTACATTTTTTTGGTACACCCTGTATACTCTATTATAATTATTTAATCAATACAAATAAATATGCTAAAAATTAAAAAAAAAAAACACAAATGTATATGAAAATACATTATTTTATATGAAATAAAAAGTATATTTAAAAATATCAACTTACATTCAAAATTTCCAATTACCTGAAAACAATAAATTAAATTAATTTTGTACACAGAGTTTTCTAGGGATTTTTGATGATAATTTGTATTCTTGGCAATTTAAAATAAACATAAAAGTTTATTTTTCAGGAAATTTTTACTGTACTGAGAATAAAGAATAATAACAAAAGATTTTTAAAATGTATCTTTAAAGCTTTGTTCACACAATAAAATAGTGAATATTATAGAATACTACATTTAAAAAAAATCTGATTACATTTAGGAACATATTTGTTAAATAACAATTTATACTGTACATGAAAAAGATTAAAAAATCAAATATAAATTTGATGCATTAAGTGAAAAATTACAAAATATACATATCATGCAAATATAGGTATGTCTCAAAAATATATGGCATAACCTCGGGAACGAGTTCCTCATATGTAGACAATACAAATAGTTTATATCAACACAGGTTTGGAAATGCTTGGTTTCTGAGTTTTGAAGGTCTTGTCTCTAACACGTTACCTTATACCCCGTTCGCACCAAGCATTTCGATCTAGATTATGGCTAAGGTCGGAGAGAGTTCCATGGTGTGAACGCTCTCGACCGTTTCAATCTCGACTGAAACGAGGTTCAATCGCAATCGACTGGAGAGAGTTCTCGAAACTAGATCCAGTCATAAGAGAGATCCCACAATCCCACACGTGCGAGAAAATACAAGATGGCTGCTGAACACGTGTCGGGCTATCGACAGAGAAATAAAAAAGACATCTGGAGAGACAACAACATCTGTCTATTATTAGATGTATGGCAAGAAAAAGTATTTATTTCTAACCAAAACTTCCATTTTGTTTGTTGGTGTTTGTGACTTACCGCATAGTTACGTCAGTTTTATGATTGCGTGTAATAGCCAGGTTCTTCTCTAGCGGACTGCCTGTGCGAACAGCATGACGTTCGACTAGCGACAGTCACAATCCAGATTGTAGGTAAATCGAGATCGAAATGAGTCGTGGATTGTGTGCGAACGTAGTATTACAAAAGGTCTGTCTTGGTTCTGAGTTATTAGAGAGGTTGCGGCAGAAGTTCAAACATTAAACTTGTACGGCAAGCAAACGTACACGTTTGATGTTTGAACTCCAAGTAAAATACATTGCGGCGCATGTTCACTGACTCATGGGATATTGTTGAAAAATGGCGGAAATGTTTAACAATGATGAATGTTATCAGCAAAGGTAAATAAATAAATTAAACCATTTTAAAGTATTTATAGGACGTTTAATAACACTAAATAATTATTTTTAATTAGCGTTGTGTCTCCTACCATATGATAGGACTATCCCATACTTTTGTTGAGGGAAGTAGTGGCTTATGTAAATCCGAAAGCAGCTCGGGAAATTATTTTTAGAAAATTTACAAACCTATTATATTGTTGATGGTAGAAGATGCTGTGGAAGAAAAAATCTACTTCTACAGAATTATGATAAACTATTATGAAGACAAATATATGTAAATTCTATAGGCACTTCATATCACTTGCAAAAAAATTGAATAATTAAATAATTTCTGGATTAAAGTTGTCTGTTTCTTTACATTATTATTCATAAATGCTTAAATAATCATTATTTTAATAAAATATGTCATAATTTTAACCCCAAACACAAAAAAAAATGAAGAAGTTTAAACTGATCTACTTGCCATGCTAGACGTAGCGAACGCCATTATCAATCTTCTAGAATCTTTCAGATGGTGGTGCTCGAACGTCCAACGTTTTGGGCTGAAAATAACGGCCGCAACCTCTCTATTAACAGGAATTTCTTCGTCTTCATCCTAAGGTACTAACAGAATCTGGTGGTTTTGTCAGTACAGCTCCTTTTCAATTCATTGTATTCATTTCAAACATTTCGAAAGAGTTAATTTTGATCTGTTTAAATCTTTGGCAATATCTTCTATTGATTTAATCAGTCACTTTTGTTCAGAAATCTTAATTTTTTCTTCCTTTGTTAGCTGCTTAGATTTGTCCATAGTGAAGTAAGAATCACGATGGTAATTTTCTGGCGAACTCTTGCTAAACAAAATACATAAAGTAATCTGTACATTATTGCATTTCTAAATTTATGAAACAAGTGTGGTTCATCTAATGAATATTTTTGTGATTAAAATAAATGTTTTGAATTAAAACTTTTGATGCATTTTGTACTACAGTATATTTATTTGTTTAATTAAAGAAAATAAAATGGAAAGTTACATTTCTGTATATATAAATATTTCACTAGTAAATATCAATATCATACTTTTAATGACAAAGTTTCTAAACTTTGAAAAGGGATTGTATCTTGTGATGAAGGAATTCCTGTTAATAACTTAAAATCAAGACAGAACTTTTATAAAGTGATGTGAAGTTGTCTGTCATAGATAAACCTTCAAAACTTGGAAACGAGCATTTTCAGACCTGCGTTGATAAACCATTTTTATTGTCTACGTATGAGGAACTCATTCCTGAAGTTATGCTGTATATGAACAAGATCATGAATTTTTATATCTGAAATAAAAAATGTGAAATGTCTGTCAAAGTAATCAAGATACGTACGTTGTTCGTGATGTTTAGTATACGCCATGATAAATGTGTTTCAGTTGAAACAATATCAAAAGAGATTTGCATTTCCATTGTGAGTGTTAGCTCGATCATACAGGATTTAGGCTATCACAGGTGCTCACATAGATCCTAAGGGTTTTAACAATTAGCAGAAATTACAAAGAATGTCATTATTTTTGATGCATTTGGATTGCTAAAAGAGAGAAAGAAGGTAATTATTTCCTGTTCTGGATTGTTGCAGGAGATGATTATTATTGGCAAGGTTACGGTGATAGTGTTGTTTGTTTTTACTACAAAGGACTTTTCTGTTAAACTTCTAACCACTTTACATGATCAACACCAATCACTATTGTGTAACACTGGATCAGTTGCATGCTATAATCAAGAATTAGTCTCCCAATAAATACATATCTGGAGTCATATTGCCATGACAACAACTGACTACTTGTTGCTAGAATCATCACAGATAAACTGGAGCAGTTCAGATGGGAATACTCCTACCCAACATATATAGCTTGAAACTTTTGGATTTTTGGACCAATGAAGAAAGCGTCGAATGGTCATAAGTCTCAATTGGATGAAGAAGTCGCACGTGTTATTCGAGAACAGTTCTGGAGCTAACCAAAAGAACTCTTCCAGGAAGGAATACTTTGTTTAGTGATTCTGGGATAAATGCCTTAACAGCTATTGAGACATCTTTTAGAAACATCTTGAAGTCTCCATTACATTTAATTTAATAAAATATGACTTAGCAGATTTAGTGTCGTCGTCCTAATTTTGATAAATTTAAGAATTAAATGTTAAAAAAACTATTATCCTTATTATTTAAACAGGATGATTACCTTGTTAATTATCCATTACATTGAATTTTAATATTGCTAAATAAAAATATTTTAGTGATTTTATAAATTCTATACGTTTAACACAAACAATAGAATCAAAACGACAAAATTATTTAATAGGAAAAAATTTCTTTCTTTTTTTTTCTGTATTAGACCATAAAATTTTTTTATTTTTTAATATAATTTAAGAATTTTTTGAAAAATATAATATGTTTACTAGTATTTTTTTATATTATACTTTGAATTTGTCTTGAAATTAGATATTTGTTTATTTTCCAAAAAAGAAAGGCGAGAGATTACTTCCGTCTTGTTCTTAAGAGAGTTATCTGTAAACTAATGTAATAAACTGATGTGCGGTGCATAATTTTTCATTTTCATTTTTGTTTTTTCAAACTGTAAAATTGTAAATAGCATGATGGCAGATTCTTTCTTAGTGCTAAAAAAAAAAATTTTTTTTTAAAAAGCCAAGAATTTTCATTTCTTTATTCCATTATACTCTACAAAATTAAATTTGTTGTAATAAACAGTAGAGAATATAATGAATAATCTTATTTAAAAGTAAAGAAACTATGTTCTGTTATGTACATTCAGAACAACTGTGATATTTTGAATGTAAATAAGGCATGTATAGATTTTCATCTCCGAAATACATGCACGAAATATCGTTGGATTTTTTGTTCAAGACGCATTTCATTTAGAATTTTAAAATTTTATTCTAGAAGTCAAAAACTGAGAATACTTAACGTAAGACAAATTACTACTCAAACAATAGAGAATGTATCCTCCAAACTAGACAAAGATTATTATTAATTTGTGCACGATCAAATATTGTTTATTAAATTTTGAATTTTTGATATAAATTAAAAGTTTAATCACTTTGTAGAAAAGTTAATTGTCATCGAATTTTTACCTTGATATTTTATTTTCTCTGTTCATTAGTTATTTTATATTCTTATAGTGAGAACAACATACGTACTTTTAGCTAAACTGCATTATCATAATTTATACCACATAATTTAAAATATGCAGTATTTATTTTAACTATTGTAAAGAATCAAAAACATACTTATCATTGATAAAGATGTATTTTTCTAAATAAGATAATGCATATTTGAGAAAAACTAGACAATTTATCAAAATAATCAAATACAGAGAATATAAAATAAAATCGTAATTATAAAAGTGCTAGCGATATTTACGAGAAATCCATATTAAGTTATTTTGTTTCCGTAGAGGTCTGGCCCCCGCAGACACGAGTGCCCGAGACGATCACCTGAAGGTAGAAATCGCTTCTCCGTTGGGAATCGTGCCTCATCAGATAAGGGGCTTTCTAGCACGCTGTCATCAAATTTTACCCGCCAGCGTAGCTTTCAATTATTGCACTGCCTGCTCTTCCCAGGTGAAATTAAATATTTTATTTATAACTACTACTAGTACTAAGCAAAATAAAATATTAACATCCAATTTTAACTAGATAATCAACAAGTATCAAACTGAAGGATTCCAGTTTTTACTCCAAGCATTTAACAATCCCAACTATATAGAGGAATTGACGGGACTGAAACAACTACAACAGGAAACCGAAGAAGTCGAGGTATTTATGGGGCGCGTCTTAAGTCCGTAAAGATTTTACGTTAATTCCGTACGAATATTTTAGATTTGGGAGCTCAGCGACGACGAAAGTTTAGGGGGGACTAGCGGATCCGAGAAAGGCGAACCCCACTGACCGGACAAGTAGCCGACGCGTATAGATCAAAAGTACTGTGATATTAGTTTGTATTCCGAAGTACAGTATGTATATTATCTATACAGTTTTTCTCGATACGTACGACAAACTTCTCACTTTCGGTGACGTTCTTCATCCTCCAATGAAAGCAAATTGCTTTTGATAATTTTAAGAATTTTTTTTTTTTTTTAAGAAATTGAGGGAAAAAATTCTTGTAAAATAATGTACAATCAATGTAAATTGTTTGTTCTAGTAAAACATAAAGCAGTTTGTAAATGTTTACAATATTTCTTTTGTAATTTATTGACAAAATACAGAGATATATTAATTGTAAAAATTTTAAAAATAAAACTAAAATTTAGATTGCGTACGTCTTAAGTAAAAAAAAAAAAGAAAAATCACGCAAACTGTATGATAAAAAAATTGATTTTTATTCATTTAATTACAATTTATATACGATAACTTATATAATTTTTTTTTAACATTTTAAAGAAATATTAATTACGATATATAAAACATAAATAGGAAAATATTTTTTCAAAGAAATGTTGTACAACAATAATAATAATAAACATGACAATTTTTTTTTTAACTAACCAAAAAAAAAAATTTATATCGATGCAACATTAAAGCGGAGAATTTTATAACATCAAAAACATGCTATTTACATATTCGAAGCAAAGATTGAAGAAAGAGAAGATTTTAAAGAGCTGGAAAAATTTTTTTTTCTTTTTTGTACAACTTTTTATTGCTTGTTACACTTTTAAAAATAATAAATATTCCATCACTTGAATTGTCTAGAAATATCTTAAGCATTTTTAAAATTACATATTATTATTTTTTTTTGGTTTTTTGTTTTTTTTAAATCTATTATCTATTGAAATATAAAACTGCAAAATTTACAAGAGCAAAGAAAGTTTGTAATCTGAACTCGTGCAAAGTGCTTCAAAACAAGTGATCAAACCTATATATAGACTACACAAGACATCCTTCAATTGTTTCCAAATTTTATGTACCAGACTAAAGAATGTCTACTGTATACAATTGCATCATTTTTTTAGATTTAAAATGCAACCAATACCGTCATATTTTGTATTTTAAATTTACGTAATAACGTAAAAAAAAAAAAATTAAAATACGTTAAATTCTCTTTCTTCAATACAAACAGAATAATTTTTTTTTTTAAATCGTTTCCGTGTAAACTTAAAAATAATCACAAAGAAGCGTTTTTTTTTTTTTTTTACATTTTGAAACTTTTACATCCATAATAGTTTGCACAAGACGTCCGTCGATACTACTGCACTACTATAGTAATATGTATATCCTACAATTACATAAAACGATAATAGAACCAACAAACAATTATTACACCCTGTGCTGTTATTTGGCTATAAAATTTACACGTAAGAGAATAACATTGATTTGATGTTATTATTAAGCGTGAGCAAAATAAAGTTTGTACTCTTTTTTTTTTCTCTCTCTCCTCGTTTGCAGACGGCAGAAAAACGAACAAAATAAAAAAAAATGCAGTACGTTACGGATCGAATATGCGAGGGGGTCGACGTTTGGATCGCGTCTGCTTCTAAAACTGTCGGAGTCGGGGACGACAGAGAAGGGAGCTTAATCTACACATTTATTGATATTCTCGTTTTGCACGATGACAGACAGAAGACATACATTTTTAAATGTTACTTTCTCTTCTGTTTGCAACATGAAAATTGCAACGATGGAGTCTTGATATCACAGCGAAACTACGCCCTGCGAATGAGACCTTACGGGAGAAGACGGCGGAGAGCGAGACGCTTTCTTATTTTTGGAATCCGTTCCGTTCTCGACCGAAGACGTCTTCGTCTGCTGGAGTCTCAACCACGTATCTCCCAGGGCTTTAGCGAAGTGATCGTCCACTGTTACGGATAAAAGAAATACGTTACGGGTTAACGGTACCTCCATAAAACCGAGTTCAACCATAACAATATCAGGAAGAAGGAAAGTTGATAAATGAAAATAATAAATAGTTTTAAGATTTCTCTTTAAAAACATTTGGCAATAAGGAAACTTTTGTTTTTCTTTTAACCTACTTAAACAATTTACGACAATAAGTTAATTTAAAATTCACCTGTTATCGATACGCTTGTAGAATGAGTGGAGAAAAGAAATTCCGGATAATCTTTCCCCAGAGAACGCCTGAAATGTTCGTCGATAACGGGATCACACATTCCTGAAAAATAGAAATAACTTTGTCGAGTATTTATTAAATATCAGCACGAAAATGTTTCCACGAGTAGATAATTATTAAAAGTAAATTTTCAACCTCCCTAATTTTGTGACTGGCTCGGACACATGCAATTATCTGCCATTAAGTGGAAGTTATCGTTAAATTTGTAATCGACAGCAAGGTCAAGAACCTCTATTAAAAACTCGAGCTAATTAATATTTGTCTTGACATTCTCTCCCGAACACGTATTCTTTATAATTATAACCTACGTAAGTTATAAACAATTCTTCAAAATTACGTTAATATATAATTTCCGTGAGCTTAATTACACGTGTTTTTGTTTTTAAAATGCCTGTCGTATGAATTTCTGTCTACATTTTCTAAATAAAATTTAACTAATTAACTAATTTACCAGATAACACTTCTCTCCTGTGACCGGGCCGGATGTCCTCGCCTCCGTCCGATTCGTTCTTCTCGTTTGTCTTCCCCTCGGAATTGCCGTTACAGTGAGCACTCTGACAATTAGATTTTGTGTGACACTGAGATCTCAACAATGCCGAAGCGCACGTGATGACCGACGGCCTCTGCTGCTGAATGGGATGACTGTTCCCGGAAATGGGTTCGTCGTCTTGCCGTGCACACTTTTTGCTCATGTCCAAAGGTTC
>NW_019384316.1:900295-931953 GCF_000671375.1 Centruroides sculpturatus
ACCTCTATATATATATATATATCTATATTTATATATATATTTATACTGAGTTGTTAATCGATACTGTCAACGACTTTATAAAGTTGATGATAACAATTACACAAAAAAAATCACCCAGAAAAATAAGATTTCCTTTCTATTATCATAATTTTTCTTTTTAATCCATCTTTCATTTTACATAGCAAAATGCAGATGTAACAAGGCTATCCTCTTACCGACCTAAGAATATTCACTGCTTTTATAACTGAAATAAAATGTATAGGAACGCGATCATCCGTAAGTGCGGAGTTTGCGGAAAACAATTAATTAAAAGAGAAAAACCTCTCTGCCGGAATCGGATATGAGAATAAAACTCGACTGATGAAATTCCGAAATAACTTTTACCTTCGGCTAATAGTAAAAAAAACAACGGTTTAATGTTTTTCGAAATTTAAAGAATTCGTTTAATGTATACGAACTGGTATCTTAGATTTAAATTAACAAGGCCGATGCGTTAATTTAGAGTCCGCACGGGTCGCGACACCTCCCGTCTTAATTACGCAACTCATTGAAAACGTTTAAATATGCATAATGAATTTCCTGCGTACACTTATACTACATAACGCCGGCAATAAATCTTAATTTTCTCTCTTCTGTCGAAATCGGTCTACACGAGTATTATCTCTTGTCTGTATTCGACTCCACTTAAAAAATTCAAAACGTGCAGATAAGTCGGGAATTCTAAAATTTTATAGTAACTACCCTGGCGTAATTCAATGACTACGGCAATTTAAATACCTGTACATAAATATGTACTGTATTATTTCATCATTGCTTTGTCTATTTCTACATACTGTACAAGGAAGTTTTTTTTTTAAGATTTTTAGAAGACACAAAAATACTTATTGTCAAGGTCTGTAAGAAGTAAATAAAACTGCGCCTTAATAATAATCGCTTAATCGAATAAATTATCATTTTTCCAACGATAAACAATAAAAATTACATGTAAAACTCGGCCGCTATTAAACGTCGAACACCCCCTCCATTAAGTTATATGAACTATATCATTTCCTCTCGAGCTTCCTTTTTTACGAATATCCTCTTCCCTATAAAAATTTATCAGATCAAATTCGTTTTTGTCATTTTAAATCTATCTCTGACTCGAATTTTTATAATTTTTTTGAAGGAAAAATAATTCGTACGACTCGATTAACCACGGAAATAAATTAATTACTATATTTGTCACAGAGTTTTACTTTAGTACTTTATTTAACCTTAAATTAAAATAAAAGCTCTAAAAATTAATTCTTAAAAATAGTTCTATATCATATTCATACAGTTGTCGATAATAGTCATAAAAAAAATTTATCTTTAACTTCACTAAAAATATTTTAAAATGAATAAAATTCTATGTTAATAACCTATTTTTTTTCTTTCATAATTTATCTTTTAAATAAGCAGAAAATCAATTGATTTCTAGAAAAGTTATATATATATATGATACACATATATATCAGGAAACATCAATCAGGTATAAATAAGGAAACACCAGGCTACTGAATTTAATATGTGAAACAATCTAGAATTACAAGGTGAAGCTTAGATATATTAAATTTCGACAAGTATGCAATACTGATAAAATTTGACAATTACCTTACTGTAAAGCGGATTAAATAGTAATCTTGATTTACGCATGGGGTAATTCCGCCCTTAACATAAACGCACGAGGAACCAATGCAAGCTCGGCGCGGCTTTCGTTTAAGTGCGGACAACTTCTAAATTTCGATTATTGGTCACTTAAAGTAGTTCACCGATAATTATTCCCCACTGATTACTCAACCTAATCTTAATTGTTTCAAAAAAACTTTAAAAACTACTACAAATTTATTATTATTATTTTTTTTTATATGCATAAATGCTACCGTTTCTATTTTTAAATACTCTGGACAGAAAACGACAACTTAAATTTAAAAAAGAATTTCGTGTACTTAGCCCAAAACTATTTAACCGTAAAATAATTGCACGACAAGTAAATGCCGACCTTTTTTTTCTTTTATATTTTTTAAAATATATCCTAGTAATTGATTAAATGATATTTTTATAGATATTAACATCGTGCGAATGACAGGTACAAATGTAATTTTATGAGATTGTTGTTGGAATAAATGGGCGGTTTACTCTCCGAGTTCCGTAATTTTAAACCGCTTCCCACGTCACGGGTTTTCAGATATTATATATATATATATATAAAAGAAATACGACAGAACTATTAAAAAATATATAAAAGACAACCTAAAATATAAACATATTATGTTCGGCATGAACGAACTTAGCATGAATGATTAAACCACACCCAAAACATTAAAGAGCATTGTTTAAATTTCTGCTTTTGAACATCTAAATTTAGGATCTAATAAATCAAATAATATATGAATAATTCGGAAACTTACTTCCTCCTGTCTCGACCAAACTGACGGCATGAGAGAGTACATCCAAAGGGGTTTCGGCAGCCATGAATTCTACCTGAAATAAGCATTTGATAATTTCAACCTAATTTGTATAAATTAGATTACAAAATAAAAAAATTGAATTAAAAAAAAAAAAGTTATTTGAGCATTAAAATATAACTATTATAACAGAAAAAATTTTATAATTTTTTAACCTACTTAAGTAAATATATGTTTAGAAAAAGCAGTTTGCAGATATCTTTAGAATTGTACCTACTATTGTTATTGTTGATAGTTCTGATAATTGTGTGATAAACATTAAAGAATTGTGATAAGAAGGAAAATTGCCATTGAAAGGCAACATATTTAAATATTCGAGTTCTGCTCTCGCATTTAAAACTAGAATTTGAAGAATTGATCATAATTTAAACAGAAATTTAATTATTATATTGTTTAAACAGTCATTATAATGTTATTAGTATCTAATTCAAACAAAATATATATATATATGTAGCACTTCATTATAAAATTTGTGAGAAAGTCTACTAACTTATTAACAATATTAAGAAAGAAGCGGCACAGACAGTATAGGCACTGTCAATTTTTATCCCCTGGACAAACCAGATATCCATTAAAAATGATGCTAGGTGGGCCTCACAGTTGCAGTAGACTCTAGACCTAACTAGAAATTAAACCCCCTCTTTCCCAATCTGGAACCAGTCCCTGTACTAACTCTGCTACTGCAGCTGCAATTACATAATGTACTTAACAATAAAAATGACTTTTACTATACTAGAACTTTGCTCTGTTTCTTTTTAAAAAAATGACATCTGCAAAAAAAAAAACAATATCAAGTTTGCTCCAAGGTTTCTGTCTGTTTGACACTTGTTGGTGGGAATGGCTCATCTTTATATATATATATATATATATATATATATATATATTTATACTGAGTTGTTAATCGATACTGTCAACGACTTTATAAAGTTGATGATAACAATTACACAAAAAAAATCACCCAGAAAAATAAGATTTCCTTTCTATTATCATAATTTTTCTTTTTAATCCATCTTTCATTTTACATANGTTTTTTTTTTTTTTTTACATTTTGAAACTTTTACATCCATAATAGTTTGCACAAGACGTCCGTCGATACTACTGCACTACTATAGTAA
Organism: Centruroides sculpturatus; assembly: GCF_000671375.1. NCBI lineage: Eukaryota > Metazoa > Arthropoda > Arachnida > Scorpiones > Buthidae > Centruroides > Centruroides sculpturatus. The sequence goes on from NW_019384316.1 coordinate 903,897, forward strand.
TATGTATATCCTACAATTACATAAAACGATAATAGAACCAACAAACAATTATTACACCCTGTGCTGTTATTTGGCTATAAAATTTACACGTAAGAGAATAACATTGATTTGATGTTATTATTAAGCGTGAGCAAAATAAAGTTTGTACTCTTTTTTTTTTCTCTCTCTCTCTCTCTCTCTCCTCGTTTGCAGACGGCAGAAAAACAAACAAAATAAAAAAAAATGCAGTACGTTACGGATCGAATATGCGAGGGGGTCGACGTTTGGATCGCGTCTGCTTCTAAAACTGTCGGAGTCGGGGACGACAGAGAAGGGAGCTTAATCTACACATTTATTGATATTCTCGTTTTGCACGATGACAGACAGAAGACATACATTTTTAAATGTTACTTTCTCTTCTGTTTGCAACATGAAAATTGCAACGATGGAGTCTTGATATCACAGCGAAACTACGCCCTGCGAATGAGACCTTACGGGAGAAGACGGCGGAGAGCGAGACGCTTTCTTATTTTTGGAATCCGTTCCGTTCTCGACCGAAGACGTCTTCGTCTGCTGGAGTCTCAACCACGTATCTCCCAGGGCTTTAGCGAAGTGATCGTCCACTGTTACGGATAAAAGAAATACGTTACGGGTTAACGGTACCTCCATAAAACCGAGTTCAACCATAACAATATCAGGAAGAAGGAAAGTTGATAAATGAAAATAATAAATAGTTTTAAGATTTCTCTTTAAAAACATTTGGCAATAAGGAAACTTTTGTTTTTCTTTTAACCTACTTAAACAATTTACGACAATAAGTTAATTTAAAATTCACCTGTTATCGATACGCTTGTAGAATGAGTGGAGAAAAGAAATTCCGGATAATCTTTCCCCAGAGAACGCCTGAAATGTTCGTCGATAACGGGATCACACATTCCTGAAAAATAGAAATAACTTTGTCGAGTATTTATTAAATATCAGCACGAAAATGTTTCCACGAGTAGATAATTATTAAAAGTAAATTTTCAACCTCCCTAATTTTGTGACTGGCTCGGACACATGCAATTATCTGCCATTAAGTGGAAGTTATCGTTAAATTTGTAATCGACAGCAAGGTCAAGAACCTCTATTAAAAACTCGAGCTAATTAATATTTGTCTTGACATTCTCTCCCGAACACGTATTCTTTATAATTATAACCTACGTAAGTTATAAACAATTCTTCAAAATTACGTTAATATATAATTTCCGTGAGCTTAATTACACGTGTTTTTGTTTTTAAAATGCCTGTCGTATGAATTTCTGTCTACATTTTCTAAATAAAATTTAACTAATTAACTAATTTACCAGATAACACTTCTCTCCTGTGACCGGGCCGGATGTCCTCGCCTCCGTCCGATTCGTTCTTCTCGTTTGTCTTCCCCTCGGAATTGCCGTTACAGTGAGCACTCTGACAATTAGATTTTGTGTGACACTGAGATCTCAACAATGCCGAAGCACACGTGATGACCGACGGCCTCTGCTGCTGAATGGGATGACTGTTCCCGGAAATGGGTTCGTCGTCTTGCCGTGCACACTTTTTGCTCATGTCCAAAGGTTCGTTACTGTCGTCGTCGTCGGAATCACAGGCGGCAAGGTTGATGCAGGTGACGTCCCGGTCCAGTCTCTCCGTCAGGTGAGGAGGTAGACGACAGTGGCCGCAGGGAGGCAACGCGGAACCGTCCGGTTTGTGCAACATACACGTTTCACAGTGTAGGGGAGACATCACTAGAGTCGGGCTGTTTTCACTATTTTTGCAAGGAGACATCATGACCGGTGACGTATTGTAGCACTGTCCGTTTCTCACTTCTCCATCTGGTGAGAGAATTCTGTACGGAATAAAGAAAAAATTGTAGTAAAATAATAATATTTTAAAAATTAACTAAAGGAGTTAGAAAGAAAAATGTTACACGACTGCTCGTTATCTTCTAAATATTTAAATAAAAATATCAGTCTAATTTTACAATAATTTAGATTACGAGAGAATTTTGGATAAGATAAGAATTTAATTGTATCTCGTCCGTCATCGTTAAAAGTAATCCGTCCAGAATTTACAAATATAAATATAAAAATGTAAAGAATCTATTTTATTTTTAGTATTAATAACGCTAAAAATAAAAAATTCTCGAAGGAAACGTGCCAGTAGCATTCTTTTTATCCTTATCGGCATACTTAATAGATAAAAATTCCTTAAACGTGATAATGCATCACGGTCAGACTTTCCGAAAGGTTTCAAAGTGCAAAACTCGAATTTAATAATAAATTACGCTTACTGTTGCGGAGAAGAACACTTCCTATTCCAAACTCTTAACGGCAACATGTTCGTCGAGAGTTCCCTTCTGTCTTTCAGTCTTCGGTACTTCAATTCTTTAGTCGGAAGTTCTTTCGAAGGAGAATCTCGGCAGTCGTCCATCTGATCTGCAAAACGGAAAACGCTCGTGAGACTCCCGGATATTTTAGAAAACCGGCACTTTACGTAAAGATAATGCGAGAGGCCGGCTCGACTCAATTACATTTAGTCCGGTCTAGAAGACATCGCAATCTAGCGATGCGAAGGCCTAAAAGGAAACGGTCGACTCGAAAGAATTTTTTCAGTTAAGCGAAGCACCGGTTTTAAAACGTTAAAAATTAAATTATGGTTAATTTTTAAAGGAGAAGCATTTCAGAAATTTTATAATTGAAACCGAAAAGGCATCCACGTCTCGAGACCGCCGTATTTTTATCCTCGGACAACCGGGCAGATTTTTCCACAGCATTAATTGCATGACCGAGTCTCGGGAATTTGTATTTTCGGAAGAAAAATTCCACAAAAATATTCCGGGCATCTCTAAAGGAAAAAGAAATTATTATTATCATCATCTTCGTCGTCAATAGACAAAGAATGGATTAAAAATAGAGATCCGTATTAAGAAAGACAACAGCAAACGGACCGTCCACTTTGGACTCTCCGTTCTCGACGGCAGAGGAGACGGTTGACGTGCGGCGGTCCGTCTCGGTCCTCCTTGTTAAGCTCCCAAAAATAATTCCGAGGGGAGAGGAAAAAAGAACAGACATCGGAAATTATTGCCGGATAGCTTAATTTGATTTATTCCTCGACGGAGAGGACAAACGAGACCTTTATAGTGCATACCGATGCCAGCTCTCTCTCATAAGAAAAATCAGCAGAGGATGGAGGGGGCAGCCTAAGAAAAGGAGGGGGGAGCTAACAAGTATGCAGTCGATAAAAGATTCGGAAGAGGGGAGGAGAGGAGGAGAAAAAAAAAAAAAGTCGGAGGAGGCAAGCAAGCCAAATGAATGCAATGTGGTGAAAAGAGACCAAGGGATGGAAAGTAATGCGTGGCATGTCAGGCACGTACAGTACCAAAAGTAGTCTGCACCCCTTGCCAACAGAGAGCGGTAAGTGACGACGTCAAGCGTCGCTAAGAGAAAATCGACGTAAACTACGCCTACGCGACTCTCCCGGCTAGAGGAATGATTTTAATTATATAAAGAATGCAATTTTCCGCGACTAATAGTTTCGTCGCGGGCGTGTGTTGGAAGCGCGACGCGGCGCGCCGGCGCTTTAAACGGATTGTGTAAGTACGTGACGCGTCGCACCGAAGCGAGATAAAACAGAATGAGATCGCATGCTTTCGGCTGGAACGTGCGGTGAGTCATTGGAGTCACGCTACTTAGCAGGACAACAACTGCATCCATGCGTGACGAAACAGTGGCGCCAGACCCAACCAACGATAACTTTTAAACAGGACAAAAACGTAAAATTCCCAGAGATCGCTACCGATTTCCACTTTATGGCGACTCCCCCTCCGAAATGGAAGTGGGAAGGCGATGTGTGGAAATCCGTCCGTTTTTAATGCGTAACGATTTATAATTTTTATTATTAGTTTTTTTTTTTTGCATCTCCCATTCGCGTGTTACGTTAATGGACTGCGACCGGTCGCACCGGTGTTGCGACGCCTCCATCAGCACGTGCCATTTGTCCCCTAGGCATGACTTCGGACCTAGCCCATTCCGCCGGGACAGGTAAATCCCGACGGACAATAAGGGGGAGGTACTCGTCCGTCGACCAGTCGAATTACGTCACGGGAGGGGGGTCGAAGTTCACGGATCATTCTCCTGCAAACAACCGGAGTATTCGCTTTTGGTCGTTAACCGAACCTTACGCATTACGAGTTCTAGAAAACAAAAAAAAAAAATCTATAATTCGGGCCCGTGGTCATTTATGAGTCATACGTCGATGTGTTTTTAAATGGGTCAAGGAGAATGAACCAAGTGTTTTCTGTACGGAACCGACTGCACCGCTTCCAATTCGCCTTATAGCAATTCTATATTGTTACAAAGGACGACGTCACAGGCAATAAAACCGAAGCGACTAATAAACGAAAAGGGGGGAGCCGCGTTTTTGAAGAGATGGGTGGTGCAGACACCGTCCTTTCACAAAGTTTTCTTCTGGATGGGATGGTCCACCGACCACTTCTTTTCGTACTGCAGTAATTAAGGGGTAGTTCCCGGAAATTACCATCTCTAATCGACGGGTACTTGCTTAAAAAATATTATATATAAAAAAAAAAAATTCCTCCCCCTTCCACCTTTAATAATCGACGTGAGGTACAGACTGGGGGTGCGATGTCTGGAAATGGCCGTCCNCTATATTTATATATATATTTATACTGAGTTGTTAATCGATACTGTCAACGACTTTATAAAGTTGATGATAACAATTACACAAAAAAAATCACCCAGAAAAATAAGATTTCCTTTCTATTATCATAATTTTTCTTTTTAATCCATCTTTCATTTTACATAGCAAAATGCAGATGTAACAAGGCTATCCTCTTACCGACCTAAGAATATTCACTGCTTTTATAACTGAAATAAAATGTATAGGAACGCGATCATCCGTAAGTGCGGAGTTTGCGGAAAACAATTAATTAAAAGAGAAAAACCTCTCTGCCGGAATCGGATATGAGAATAAAACTCGACTGATGAAATTCCGAAATAACTTTTACCTTCGGCTAATAGTAAAAAAAACAACGGTTTAATGTTTTTCGAAATTTAAAGAATTCGTTTAATGTATACGAACTGGTATCTTAGATTTAAATTAACAAGGCCGATGCGTTAATTTAGAGTCCGCACGGGTCGCGACACCTCCCGTCTTAATTACGCAACTCATTGAAAACGTTTAAATATGCATAATGAATTTCCTGCGTACACTTATACTACATAACGCCGGCAATAAATCTTAATTTTCTCTCTTCTGTCGAAATCGGTCTACACGAGTATTATCTCTTGTCTGTATTCGACTCCACTTAAAAAATTCAAAACGTGCAGATAAGTCGGGAATTCTAAAATTTTATAGTAACTACCCTGGCGTAATTCAATGACTACGGCAATTTAAATACCTGTACATAAATATGTACTGTATTATTTCATCATTGCTTTGTCTATTTCTACATACTGTACAAGGAAGTTTTTTTTTTAAGATTTTTAGAAGACACAAAAATACTTATTGTCAAGGTCTGTAAGAAGTAAATAAAACTGCGCCTTAATAATAATCGCTTAATCGAATAAATTATCATTTTTCCAACGATAAACAATAAAAATTACATGTAAAACTCGGCCGCTATTAAACGTCGAACACCCCCTCCATTAAGTTATATGAACTATATCATTTCCTCTCGAGCTTCCTTTTTTACGAATATCCTCTTCCCTATAAAAATTTATCAGATCAAATTCGTTTTTGTCATTTTAAATCTATCTCTGACTCGAATTTTTATAATTTTTTTGAAGGAAAAATAATTCGTACGACTCGATTAACCACGGAAATAAATTAATTACTATATTTGTCACAGAGTTTTACTTTAGTACTTTATTTAACCTTAAATTAAAATAAAAGCTCTAAAAATTAATTCTTAAAAATAGTTCTATATCATATTCATACAGTTGTCGATAATAGTCATAAAAAAAATTTATCTTTAACTTCACTAAAAATATTTTAAAATGAATAAAATTCTATGTTAATAACCTATTTTTTTTCTTTCATAATTTATCTTTTAAATAAGCAGAAAATCAATTGATTTCTAGAAAAGTTATATATATATATGATACACATATATATCAGGAAACATCAATCAGGTATAAATAAGGAAACACCAGGCTACTGAATTTAATATGTGAAACAATCTAGAATTACAAGGTGAAGCTTAGATATATTAAATTTCGACAAGTATGCAATACTGATAAAATTTGACAATTACCTTACTGTAAAGCGGATTAAATAGTAATCTTGATTTACGCATGGGGTAATTCCGCCCTTAACATAAACGCACGAGGAACCAATGCAAGCTCGGCGCGGCTTTCGTTTAAGTGCGGACAACTTCTAAATTTCGATTATTGGTCACTTAAAGTAGTTCACCGATAATTATTCCCCACTGATTACTCAACCTAATCTTAATTGTTTCAAAAAAACTTTAAAAACTACTACAAATTTATTATTATTATTTTTTTTTATATGCATAAATGCTACCGTTTCTATTTTTAAATACTCTGGACAGAAAACGACAACTTAAATTTAAAAAAGAATTTCGTGTACTTAGCCCAAAACTATTTAACCGTAAAATAATTGCACGACAAGTAAATGCCGACCTTTTTTTTCTTTTATATTTTTTAAAATATATCCTAGTAATTGATTAAATGATATTTTTATAGATATTAACATCGTGCGAATGACAGGTACAAATGTAATTTTATGAGATTGTTGTTGGAATAAATGGGCGGTTTACTCTCCGAGTTCCGTAATTTTAAACCGCTTCCCACGTCACGGGTTTTCAGATATTATATATATATATATATAAAAGAAATACGACAGAACTATTAAAAAATATATAAAAGACAACCTAAAATATAAACATATTATGTTCGGCATGAACGAACTTAGCATGAATGATTAAACCACACCCAAAACATTAAAGAGCATTGTTTAAATTTCTGCTTTTGAACATCTAAATTTAGGATCTAATAAATCAAATAATATATGAATAATTCGGAAACTTACTTCCTCCTGTCTCGACCAAACTGACGGCATGAGAGAGTACATCCAAAGGGGTTTCGGCAGCCATGAATTCTACCTGAAATAAGCATTTGATAATTTCAACCTAATTTGTATAAATTAGATTACAAAATAAAAAAATTGAATTAAAAAAAAAAAAGTTATTTGAGCATTAAAATATAACTATTATAACAGAAAAAATTTTATAATTTTTTAACCTACTTAAGTAAATATATGTTTAGAAAAAGCAGTTTGCAGATATCTTTAGAATTGTACCTACTATTGTTATTGTTGATAGTTCTGATAATTGTGTGATAAACATTAAAGAATTGTGATAAGAAGGAAAATTGCCATTGAAAGGCAACATATTTAAATATTCGAGTTCTGCTCTCGCATTTAAAACTAGAATTTGAAGAATTGATCATAATTTAAACAGAAATTTAATTATTATATTGTTTAAACAGTCATTATAATGTTATTAGTATCTAATTCAAACAAAATATATATATATATGTAGCACTTCATTATAAAATTTGTGAGAAAGTCTACTAACTTATTAACAATATTAAGAAAGAAGCGGCACAGACAGTATAGGCACTGTCAATTTTTATCCCCTGGACAAACCAGATATCCATTAAAAATGATGCTAGGTGGGCCTCACAGTTGCAGTAGACTCTAGACCTAACTAGAAATTAAACCCCCTCTTTCCCAATCTGGAACCAGTCCCTGTACTAACTCTGCTACTGCAGCTGCAATTACATAATGTACTTAACAATAAAAATGACTTTTACTATACTAGAACTTTGCTCTGTTTCTTTTTAAAAAAATGACATCTGCAAAAAAAAAAAAAGAAAGAAAGAAAGAAAACAAATAAGCTGATTCGACAGAAAACAGAAATCTTTCAATGAAAAAAAAAACAATTCGGATTTTCAACCTACAAAATTTTAAGCGCAATACCGATATTAAAATTAAATAAAGAAATATTACTTTGTTGTTTTAAGATATCGTTTTAAAATTTTAATATAAAACTATGGGAAATTTTTCCGAGGAAAATTTCGTATTTTATGGCCGAATAATTTTAACGAGCAATCGTAAGCGTAAAGTATAAACATAATATATAATTTTCTTTAACTTTTGACTTTTTAATGCGCTTCATTTATTTAATATAATTTAAAATATGACCAAAAGAAAAGAAAAGAAAAGAAAAATATTTCTAGACATTTCTTCACATAAACCATGACAAAACATCAAATTCTTAAGATTTTATATCTGGGCAAAAATCACTAACAGGAAAATCAATAACAAACTTCATAATCAAATCTTATATATAAAATAAATTAAAGAATATATATATATATATATATAAAAAAAAAAAACAAATATTTAAGTGGTAACATCAAATAAAATAGAATAAGCTCTTATATTAAAATTGCTATCTGATGATTATTAAATAAGGAATGATGACGTAACGTCCAAAATATATTTAAAAGAATTTTTCCTTTCGTTCAATCGTCGTGTTTTATTTAATAATTAAAAATTACATAACTTAGTACTAGATAAACTACATTCTTCACAGTCATAGATACTACAGATAATATCTAAAGCATGGAATTTTTATTAATTAAATCAGAACAGAAGATGCAAACAATTTTTTTTATACTAACAAAACAAAAATTTTAATCCCGGTATAGAATTTACAGTTGTTATTATGCGAGAATATTTCTTAAACTTTATAAGAAAAACAATAATTATATAAATATGTATATATATATTTTTTTTAAAGCTACGATACGATACGATACACCATCCCACTTGTTTGAAGCAAGAAAATAACATTTAGCTACACCTAAGCCAAAATTGTTTGGCATAATTGGCAAAACAACAATCATCGGGAAAATCGAGCTTATGCTTTAGCGGTACTTTTTTTTCCTATATCGAGTTTAGAAAAATTTCTCTCATGCTAAATATATCAAATTTGATATACTGCCATATGACTACATAAATTCCTCAAACTGCCAAATCCATTTTATCATAGTAACAGGAATGTTTATACACTAGCAATAGTTATTACTAAACTCGCAAGCCATAATAGGTTAAAATAACAGAGTGCATTCCGGTGATTCTTGCATTTTTGAAGAAAATAAAATGATCGCCATATATTAAAAATTACCGATCCAATCGCTACTTTTTTTTTTATCGAAAGAAAATTTAACCGTGGAATGCGCGCATCATTATTTTACTCAACAAAAAATGTTTTTAACACATAAAATTTAATTTTAGAAGCATTTTTTAAATGAAAGTATTGTATAATTGCAAAATAAGTGCCAGAAAAAAAAAAAAACCAGTATATTTTCTATATTGCAAAATTATGCACTACAGAATGACTAAGATTAGTTTTAGAAAAATAATAAAAACATACATACATGCACATTTCAAACATACTATTTATTTATGGAATAACATAATATTTGATCTATGGTTAATAAATCTATAAATGAATTTAAAAATGTTAAAATATTCGATAACCTTGTTATAAATGTACGGTTTTTAACTTATATCCGTCCGTTAAAAATATTGTAGTTATAGTAAAAAAGTTTATTTATTTTACCGTATACGAAAATACTATTTAATTATCGCGTTAGCGTTCAAATTTTTAATATTACCATATTATATTTGTAGAGATTATCGCACATCCAGCTATTTAACCTTTATTATATAAATGTACAATTATAAAATACATACATCCTTTAGACCGGTGCTAAAATGCATTTCGGCTCTCTTCGGTTAGAATTTTTAAAAGGTCGTAGGAGACTCGCACTACAAGGCATTTACCGACTTAAAATACAAACTTAAAACACCAGTAGATCAAAAATTGTAACCGATGAGAGCCGAAAGGTGCATTCACGTGCCGTCTAAAGGACGTAGTCTGTATACTTTATAATCGCACAATTATATAATAAAGGTTAAACGGCTCGACGCGTAATAAGCCGTACGGACATAATACGTTAATAATAAAAATTTGAACGGTTAATACTGGAGCAAGAAGCTAATATGTTATCGTTACTTTAAATAAGTTAAAACACTTGCAAATGCCACTGGATAATCAGTTAATGGGTAATTTTAGTTAATATAAACGAACAGAACGTTATAAAGTTAATATATTATATTAATTAATAAGCATTAATTTTATTTTTAAAAAAAATAATAATAAATTGTCAATTTCACTGATGGATTTTCGCGGGTAAATTGTCAATTACACTGGATTTCGCGGGTAAATTGTCAATTTCACTGGATTTCGCGGGTAAAATAATTGTCAATTTCACTATTGAAATTCCTATAGAAAATGATACGAATAGAATTATCATTTAATTTAAATAAATATGGATGATGTGGAATGCATAGGAAAAAGAAATTGTAAATGAATCATCAGAAAAAACGAAAAGAACTCGAAGAATGTAAATGGTAATCAGTTTTGACCCAAATTCAAAAATAAAACTTACCAAAAAATTCGATCGAAGTACATACGATAATCGGTATAAAATGTCGTTATAATATCATCTTATATACCAAGCGACGATGTGTTTTTTATGTTATTTTTTTTCCCCCTTATTCTGTTTAAAAATCGATAACTGCAGGCAATGAAAGTCCCTTCGTTTATTTACAAAGTTCTGTTCGGAAACATGTCAGGAATGAAGACAAGACATTCCTTCTCCCTCTCACGTGATACTAAAATATTCGTATTCTATTGGATGATGCCGGTTAACGTCAAGAGCGGGAACTCCTAGCGTCGATAGATAGCGTAAGAATTTTTGAATTGATTATTATTATTATTATTATTTAATAATTTAATATTTGAAGAAATTTACGATTTTTATCTTAAATAAATATTATTATATAATTTCTGTAAGTCGTTATGGGTTTGTTATTATTGTTATGTAAATATAAACGAGAGATATAAAAATGTGGTGCTTATAAGCGTGATTTTAACTGGCCGGTGTGGTTCGATTCGTATGAAACGAACAGCGCCATTGGTTTATACTCATGTTCGTATTCAAACATCTTTTATTTGTTTAAGACACTCATGCTTATACAGAAATTTTAACAATGCAGGGTTCTCATTCTGAAGAAAATGAGCAGTGTCAGAGAAGAAAATGGTCGACATAATTTATCCTCTGCGGTGCTTTTCAAACGCAGTATGATGGTGTCTTGCACGGTTGCCAAATTTGCAACATGGTCTCGTTAAGCCAAGATTTTAAGTATTTTCACAAATGAAACTACCTTGTCGTTGCTTGCAGCGCCAAAAGTACCACCGTGGCAAGTTTTGGTAACTATTTTAACTATGGAAACGTCCTCTTGAATGTCCTGAAATGTCACCGTACCGAATCTGATTGCATTTTGACTGTCAAAATTGGTATTTTTATAATGATTACCCTGTATTTCATAAAGTAAGCTATTTATGAATTATAAAAGCTGATTTACAGTTTATACATTATAACTCACGCCGATTAATTGAATTCCAATTATGATTATCCGAGATAGCATCATTCCACATTACCTTGGCTAATCGAAGGTTCTACTATACTTCTTTTTCTTACATAAAGCATTACTGTAATACGGTGATGCTTTTTTGATTACACCACCGGTTTCAATCTTTAATAATTAAGGCACGTCTTTAATAAGCAAAACCTCATCGCATGTCTATCACTTGTAGATATGCAATGACGTTAAGCTTATCATATTATTACGCTTTAAAAATCTAATCGATTAGAATCGCATTTATCCTGTGTAAAGAAAAAATACAGAAAAATCATGACTGATCTTAACCGATCAGTTTTTAGACATAGCCTAAAGCTATTTAAGTAAAGCTATCGATAAAAATCAGTCATCAATCCTTGGAGTTCATTATTAGCTATCACTATTATTGATTGACTGGATGCCACTGTCTAAAGGTTAGCGCACACCGCGTGCATTAATATATATCGGTATTAATTCCGATATTGTGAGAGAATCTGTAGATTAGGTCAAATATTACTACACCCCCGCAGTGCCGTAACTAGGGCGGTGCCAGTGGTGCCCAGAAATGACCTGGACCACGTTTTCGGTCATAGTTTTGGGGCGTAGTTAAAGAAGCTTGCACCGAGAGCATAAAAGGCTGGTTACGGCGCTGCACCCCCGCCAGATAAGTGTTAGTGTGTTAACCCGAACACGAATCTGAAGCAAACACCCAAAGAACAAGGGTATAATAGAACAGAGCCTCCACGAAAATACACAAAGTTCACATACGCGATACACGACTCACATTTTTTTTTATTTACATAAATTATGCCTGCAATTCTTATCACTACGCATCGAAGTAAAAGTCACTATTAATGTCACAAACGCAAAATCCATCCTCTCTATTTCAAACAAGTCTGGAAAGAGCATCTGTGTTGTTCAGATGAGCTCCGGGACAATACTTGAGGGTGATGTATCTCTGTCCAATTTGCGACGCTTCGGTCTGGATGATGAAAGGCTGTCCCAACACTGGCGTATAAAGTGCTGGTGCTCTCATTAAAGATGTCTTTAAGAGGTGGAATGCACTATCGTGAATTCTTGTCCAGGGTAAAATGTCCGGAACCTTTCTGTTGGTAAGTTCTGTGAGTGGATTNTCTATCTCTGACTCGAATTTTTATAATTTTTTTGAAGGAAAAATAATTCGTACGACTCGATTAACCACGGAAATAAATTAATTACTATATTTGTCGCAGAGTTTTACTTTAGTACTTTATTTAACCTTAAATTAAAATAAAAGCTCTAAAAATTAATTCTTAAAAATAGTTCTATATCATATTCATACAGTTGTCGATAATAGTCATAAAAAAAATTTATCTTTAACTTCACTAAAAATATTTTAAAATGAATAAAATTCTATGTTAATAACCTATTTTTTTTCTTTCATAATTTATCTTTTAAATAAGCAGAAAATCAATTGATTTCTAGAAAAGTTATATATATATATGATACACATATATATCAGGAAACATCAATCAGGTATAAATAAGGAAACACCAGGCTACTGAATTTAATATGTGAAACAATCTAGAATTACAAGGTGAAGCTTAGATATATTAAATTTCGACAAGTATGCAATACTGATAAAATTTGACAATTACCTTACTGTAAAGCGGATTAAATAGTAATCTTGATTTACGCATGGGGTAATTCCGCCCTTAACATAAACGCACGAGGAACCAATGCAAGCTCGGCGCGGCTTTCGTTTAAGTGCGGACAACTTCTAAATTTCGATTATTGGTCACTTAAAGTAGTTCACCGATAATTATTCCCCACTGATTACTCAACCTAATCTTAATTGTTTCAAAAAAACTTTAAAAACTACTACAAATTTATTATTATTATTTTTTTTTATATGCATAAATGAGTATTCGCTTTTGGTCGTTAACCGAACCTTACGCATTACGAGTTCTAGAAAACAAAAAAAAAAAAATCTATAATTCGGGCCCGTGGTCATTTATGAGTCATACGTCGATGTGTTTTTAAATGGGTCAAGGAGAATGAACCAAGTGTTTTCTGTACGGAACCGACTGCACCGCTTCCAATTCGCCTTATAGCAATTCTATATTGTTACAAAGGACGACGTCACAGGCAATAAAACCGAAGCGACTAATAAACGAAAAGGGGGGAGCCGCGTTTTTGAAGAGATGGGTGGTGCAGACACCGTCCTTTCACAAAGTTTTCTTCTGGATGGGATGGTCCACCGACCACTTCTTTTCGTACTGCAGTAATTAAGGGGTAGTTCCCGGAAATTACCATCTCTAATCGACGGGTACTTGCTTAAAAAATATTATATATAAAAAAAAAAAAATTCCTCCCCCTTCCACCTTTAATAATCGACGTGAGGTACAGACTGGGGGTGCGATGTCTGGAAATGGCCGTCCAGAATAAAATACTATCACCTTACTTATTGTATACATATGTCGTACACGTGCTCGAAAAAAAAAGGTAAGGAAGGAGGGAATTTCGTGTTTACTTTTAAAGGTGAAAAGCTTGAGATGTTATGACGTCGACTTCCTGTCGTATTTCCTTCAATATCAAGTTTGCTCCAAGGTTTCTGTCTGTTTGACACTTGTTGGTGGGAATGGCTTGTGTTTGCATTTACTCTAACCTCTATATATATATATATATTTATACTGAGTTGTTAATCGATACTGTCAACGACTTTATAAAGTTGATGATAACAATTACACAAAAAAAATCACCCAGAAAAATAAGATTTCCTTTCTATTATCATAATTTTTCTTTTTAATCCATCTTTCATTTTACATAGCAAAATGCAGATGTAACAAGGCTATCCTCTTACCGACCTAAGAATATTCACTGCTTTTATAACTGAAATAAAATGTATAGGAACGCGATCATCCGTAAGTGCGGAGTTTGCGGAAAACAATTAATNGATTCATATAATTTTACATTAGTTTAATATTAAAATGCAATGTAAGAGTAATGTTGCCACATTTTGGAGGTACAGTATTTTACTTTTTTGCTTCTAGAGTTAAATTTTAGTTATTGTTTTTTTCATAGTCTACTAAAGCTGTTTCTATTTATTGATGTTTTTGGAATTTTTTTTTGAATTTTGCATAAACTGTCTTTAGTTTAAATATTGTTAAGTACTGTATACTTGATTAATATAAATTAGATTTAAATATAAACTTTATGATCAGTATTCTTTACCTGTTGGTTTGTATAGTGTAACAGTATGCAAATCAACATAGATATACAAACAAATGTAGATGAAATTTTTCTTGTGTATTTGATCATAAAGTTTGAAAGTTTGTTTAGTTATGGCAATGCAACACTTGGGCGATCTGCCTAGGAGNTGTCTACCTACCTCAAAATACTACATTCCTTATCCAACTGTTTGATCAGGGGTATAAATTAGATTTAAACATAAACTTTATGATCAGTATTCTTTACTTGTTGGTTTGTATAGTGTAACAGTATGCAAATCAACATAGATATACACACAAATGTAGATGAAATTTTTCTTGTGTATTTGATTATGAAGTTTGAAAGTTTGTTTGTTTTGTTTAGTTGTTGCAACGCAACACTTGGGCGATGCCTTCCTGGAGGTCTTTTAAGGGAAACTGGCCCCTATTTAGGCGTTACAGACGTGGAGAAAACCTGGAAAACTCCACGTGGCCAGCCTGTCCGAGTGAGGCGCGAACCCACAACTGAACTCCCAGTGTTCAGGGTACAAAGACTGCTTGGCCACTGGTGGGCAATTTCAATTAAAAACAATGGATTTAAACATATAAAAAAAAAATTAATGATTTAAAAATAGAGAGCAATTATTTATTGTAACAGGGTCACAATGCTTGGCTACAAGTTTTAATCATATTTTTAACTTATTTAATTTAAAAAANATTACACAAAAAAAATCACCCAGAAAAATAAGATTTCCTTTCTATTATCATAATTTTTCTTTTTAATCCATCTTTCATTTTACATAGCAAAATGCAGATGTAACAAGGCTATCCTCTTACCGACCTAAGAATATTCACTGCTTTTATAACTGAAATAAAATGTATAGGAACGCGATCATCCGTAAGTGCGGAGTTTGCGGAAAACAATTAATTAAAAGAGAAAAACCTCTCTGCCGGAATCGGATATGAGAATAAAACTCGACTGATGAAATTCCGAAATAACTTTTACCTTCGGCTAATAGTAAAAAAAACAACGGTTTAATGTTTTTCGAAATTTAAAGAATTCGTTTAATGTATACGAACTGGTATCTTAGATTTAAATTAACAAGGCCGATGCGTTAATTTAGAGTCCGCACGGGTCGCGACACCTCCCGTCTTAATTACGCAACTCATTGAAAACGTTTAAATATGCATAATGAATTTCCTGCGTACACTTATACTACATAACGCCGGCAATAAATCTTAATTTTCTCTCTTCTGTCGAAATCGGTCTACGCGAGTATTATCTCTTGTCTGTATTCGACTCCACTTAAAAAATTCAAAACGTGCAGATAAGTCGGGAATTCTAAAATTTTATAGTAACTACCCTGGCGTAATTCAATGACTACGGCAATTTAAATACCTGTACATAAATATGTACTGTATTATTTCATCATTGCTTTGCCTATTTCTACATACTGTACAAGGAAGTTTTTTTTTTAAGATTTTTAGAAGACACAAAAATACTTATTGTCAAGGTCTGTAAGAACTAAATAAAACTGCGCCTTAATAATAATCACTTAATCAAATAAATTATCATTTTTCCATTGATAAACAATAAAAATTACACGTAAAACTCGGCCACTATTAACGTCGAACACCCCTCTATTAAGTTATATGAATTACAGTATATCATTTCCTCTCGAGCTTCCTTTTTTACGAATATCCTCTTCCCTATAAAAATTTATCAGATCAAATTCGTTTTTGTCATTTTAAATCTATCTCTGACTCGAATTTTTATAATTTTTTTGAAGGAAAAATAATTCGTACGACTCGATTAACCACGGAAATAAATTAATTACTATATTTGTCACAGAGTTTTACTTTAGTACTTTATTTAACCTTAAATTAAAATAAAAGCTCTAAAAATTAATTCTTAAAAATAGTTCTATATCATATTCATACAGTTGTCGATAATAGTCATAAAAAAAATTTATCTTTANAAAAAAAAATTAATGATTTAAAAATAGAGAGCAATTATTTATTGTAACAGGGTCACAATGCTTGGCTACAAGTTTTAATCATATTTTTAACTTATTTAATTTAAAAAAATATACTCTCCACCTGAAATTAGTAGTGGATTGTCCCTGTACATCACATTTTTCCTTTAATAATAGTTGTGCTGGTCATTAACAACTTTCAGGGAAGAAATTTTTGAATCGATACAACACAACTGGTTTGAATCAGAAGTTCCTATATAATTAACGGGCGCCTCCTGCTTCTAAGGTTTCCCTACCCGATCTCGTCTTTCATTTATCTAACTCCGTTCTTGAGATTAAGGAAAAGTGGATGGATGGGCAACAGTGTGAATTTATAGATCTACAATTTTTTCAAATTGCAGCCCAAAAAATATTGATCAGAATAATTCTTAATGGTTATTCAGTATATATTTTTAATCGTTTGTCATTATTTATTTCTTTCAAAATTTGCAAGTACAATAGGGTCTTGATGAGATGATAATAGAAGGTTGTTGTGCAGACAAAAGGCAGAAAAGTATGCACAGTTTTTTACTTTTAAACAACACACGTTTGTCTAACTGTACATAAAATAACTGTGCTTAAATGAATACCACGAGTTCTAAAAGAAGCATGTGTAGTCAGGCAAAAGGGGTAAAGAGACTATCTAGAATATGTATTTTTGGTCTAAAGTCAACAACTACTGGATTATATTGCAATTATTTTAAGATTAATTACTAAATAATTTGTCATTAGAGGGAGGTGTTATTAAATCTAATAAGAGATGGTGCCTAACTGCAATTAAATTAAATAATTTAGAAAATTCTGGAAGAAAAGAATTGGCCTGGAGTGGGACTCAAACCCGCAACTGCTGCTTACCATGTGGATGTGTTTCCAATTACACTAACCGAGATCTCCTCTTCCAGACATATTTAAACGAGATAACCATCCTCAGTTACATTGTGTTTATAGATGCTGGTTTAGTTGTCTAAAAGCATTAAAAGGCTGCTCATGTACAGATTGCATGTTTTATGTCAATGTAAGCACTGTACAATACATTAAAAAAAAAAAAAAATTGAGATCAGAGAGACAACACGGTTGATGGAAATTTGTACTGCTAAATGTATGAATTATGTGAATGATGAAGTAACGTAAAAAGATGGAGTATGCATTGTTCATTTGGATCAAAGAACAAAACAAGAAAAACCTGTCATAATGAGATCTACAAATAAGTCATAATAATAAAATCNAAATAATTTAGAAAATTCTGGAAGAAAAGAATTGGCCCGGAGCGGGACTCAAACCCGCAACTGCTGCTTACCATGTGGATACGTTTCCAATTACACTAATCGAGATCTCCTCTTCCAGACATATTTAAACATGAGATAACCATCCTCAGTTACATTGGGTTTGTAGATGCTGGTTTAGTTGTCTAAAAGCATTAAAAAGCTGCTCATGTACAGATTGCATGTTTTATGTCAATGTAAGCACTGTACAATACATTAAAAAAAAAACAACTGAGATCAGAGACACAACACGGTTGATGGAAATTTGTACTGCTAAATGTATGAATTATGTGAATGATGAAGTAACGTAAAAAGATGGAGTATGCATTGTTCATTTGGATCAAAGAACAAAACAAGAAAAACCTGTCATAATGAGATCTACAAATAAGTCATAATAATAAAATCTGATAGAAAAAATGTAAGTCTTCCTTAATTAGCAGTGTCACAGATCCACTTTTGTTGCCAGAAAAGGCTAGTTCTAGAATGTCAAAAAGATATGTTACTACACAATGTAAAGATTGTAGGTTTGGTTGATCATGAGGCTAGCTAAGACTTTCCTTGCACAACTACAACAGTTAATTGATGAAAATAAATGTAAACCTGAACTGATTTACAATGTCAATGAGACAGCATTGTTTTTGAAGAAACCTCAATAAGCTTATAGAGCTTTTGAAGAGGTGGCCCTAGTCTTTGTGATCAGAGATTGCAATATGCTGCTATTTTGCAACAATGCAGCAAGCCACATGATAAAACCTACTTCTAATTTACTGAATACATAATCCAAGAGCACTTACCAGATGTAACAACAGTAAGCTGCCTATGTATTGGATGTAAAACAAGAAAGCTTGGACAATAAAGAACCTCTTTTTGGATTGGTTCCATCATTATTTCATTCCCATGGTGTTTCTATTTTGACAAAGCCCCAAGACACTCAAGTNATGTCTGGAACCTTTCTGTTGGTAAGTTCTGTGAGTGGATAGGCTACGGCAACACAGTTGGGTATATATTCTCTATAATAATTGCATAAACCTAAGAGGCTTGTTAATTGCCTTTTGGTTCTAGGTACGAGTAACCGCGAGGTGGCTTGAACCTTGTCGGGATCTGTGCGACGCTTCCCTGAGCCGATGGCGTGTCCAAGATACTTGATCTCGGACTTAGCGAAGGAGCATTTTTTGATATTTACGGTGAAACGTAGTTCTTCCAATTTCGCGAGAACCTTATCTACTTGGTCTAGATGTGTTTCCCAGTCACTTGAGAAGAGAGCGATCATGGGCGATGTCGTCAATGTATGTCCGCGCAAAATCTCGAAATTGAGCCAAGGCTTTGTTCATTCCTCCTTGGAAGGTGGCAGCGGCATTCTTTAAACCAAACGCCATAACCTTGAAACGATATTGTCCTCTGTGCGTTTTACAAGATGTTAAGTCCCTACTCTCGACCTCCAGTAACCTTTCAATAAGTCCAAGCAATTTTCACGTTGGTTCGAGGGATAAAATTGCCAGCATAAATTTTTCCATTGAAAAGCATATCGTTAAGTTTTGAAATGGCTTAATTTGCCGCTTCTTCTATCTCGAAATGTACAAATCGGTTTCAGTCCCTGAACACTGGGAGTTCCGTCGTGTATTCGCGTCTCGCCAGGACGGATTAGCCACGTGGAGTTTTCCGAGTGTTCTCCATACCTAAATAGCGGCCAGTTACCCTTAAAAAGATTGCCAGCGATTACCTGTATACAATTTTTATATTATACACAGGTATGAACAAATATCATTGTTGAAACGAATCCGAAATATAATTCAACGATAAATGTACAGAAATATTTGAAAGCTTTTTTTGTTTATGCTACACTAAAAAACAAAATGGTCAAAGATGCTTGATCTGA
Organism: Centruroides sculpturatus; assembly: GCF_000671375.1. Classification (NCBI taxonomy): domain Eukaryota; kingdom Metazoa; phylum Arthropoda; class Arachnida; order Scorpiones; family Buthidae; genus Centruroides; species Centruroides sculpturatus. The sequence continues at coordinate 923,818 of NW_019384316.1, forward strand.
TGTAGACACTCATTTGTAAGGCCTTTTAATAGATCATTATGGGTTCGATTTAATGAATCCATTGAAAGGCCTTCTTGGTGTCTACAAGATGGAAAAAGTTAACCAAAACACGAAATTGTTTGTAATTTACATTACCACGAACACACAGAAATATGTTACAGTTGTTTTCATACACCGCACCGATTTGTCAAAACGTTTTTAAAGTAGAGAGATTAACTATTGATAAAAACTTACAAATGTGGAGAACATCGTATAGGCCTAGTGGTTCAAAATTCGTCCAAGTTAGTTTTAATTGTAAAGCAGGTTCAAGATGCAATTGTCATGGCGAAATGCACAAGTTGTGATAAATCGCCTAACCTATCAACATTTTTTCATGTAGAGAGTGACCGTAACATTTTCGAAAAATTGTTGGGTAATAATTACGAGTACAAATTTTTATAGTGTAATTTTATACGACGGCCGGATGGCCGGGCGATCAATGTGGCAGCTCTGGGAAGCATCGATCTTGATCGAACCCGGACAAGTCGAAAAAGCCCCACGAATGTTATGGACCCCGTTCCTCACCCCATTGTGGGCCTGGCCAAAGCCATAATGGGCTTGCTGAAAAAGATCTTAGTGCCCACAGGGCGGAAAGAGTTAATTAAGTGTTACAATCGTGAAAATAACTCCACGTGACCAACCTGTTGGCGAGGCGCAAAACCATGACCAACTACCAACTGTCAGTAGTGTTATTCACTCGGCTACTGATGGGCGATTACAACACAGTAACCTATTAGATAGTAAATTAATGCTTCTTAACAATATCATAGCCATGAGGTAGGCCCTTATGAACGAATATCTAAGATTGCTTTAGCAGTTCGAACGTTGAAAAATTAATGAACATTCGATCGGACTTTTTATTTTGTAAGCGTTTCGTTAGAATTTGTCTGTTAACAATGATGTGATAATTTTAAATTTGCATTTTATTGTTTTTCTAAAAGATTCATTGCTGACTAATGTTGTTTTCAAATTTAGATTTTACAACCAAAAACTTTTTATTAACCGACGCGGTAATCGAACCCCGAACTGGAAACACTAACCTATCGAACCGTTTACCGATTATTTCAAATGCGTAGCTACATGAGCTATGAGGTGGTTAATAAACTGCCTCGGCTTTACCGCTATAGGAAACCTGGATAAACAACCGCAGGTGGCAAGTGGCTGATATGTCGGGTCCCATTCCTTACCACCCGGCTGCTCCCCTTGTGGGTCTGGTCGAATCCACAATGGGTATGGAAAGTAAAAATAAATAAATAAATAAAAGAGAAAAGAACCAAAAAAATGAAAAAAGGGTTCGATAAAACATTTTAATTAAGGTAGAATTTTAATGTTGACCCCTGTCGCAAGCCCATTATGGGTTCAGCCATATTGGGGTGGACGGATGGTGAGAAATTGGGCCCGATATATTCGGATGGACCACCACCCGAAAAATTCAGGGAATTTTTCGACTCATCCGGATGCGATTCCGGGTCCCCAGAACGGTAAGATGCCATCTTAACCACTCGGCCATCAATTAGAATGAAAATCGTATCTACAAAATATTTTCAACACGTTTTCTTAAAGCTGCTCCTAAATAATTATATTTAAAAGCTTCCAATAACCCAAATTCTACTTTTAATAAGTTAGAAATCAACCCGAAAAATTATTTTAAAATTTCAAAACATAAAAATTTAATCGATAAAGTGTTGTTTAAGTGTCTTCAAAGGAAACAAACGGAGACGGGTTTATCATCCAATCATCTAATAAAGAAGCCGAATTATTATAAGATTAAATTTATCCTTTACAAAGCCGATGAATCATAAACAAGAATTTTTATTTATGACACACATTTTAAATGCATTTAATCTTGTTTACTGTTAATGAGACGCGATAAAAATACAATCATTAAAACGTCGAAATAAGATGAAATATTTTTAATTTTGTATTTATTTAAAATATTTTTATTTTCAAATTCATTAAATAATAATAATAAATAAATAAATAAATAAATTATACAAAAATTAATTTTTTTTTTATATCTATGACAACATGGAGTCTGTCGTCCTCTAGTAAGCATTATTATTTAATGAAAAAATTAACTTTCGAATGTCAAATATTGCAATTTATTGTAATTATTATTAATTCTAATTAAGTTATTAAAATTAATTTTTGTTTACTTTCACGTATATCTAAATGTATTCTCATTACATGCTTAACAATGGACGACTGAAGGTCATGCTCTTTAGAGTCTACTTAACTCCTTTTAAATTCAGGAAAAACATCACGAAAATATTACTGTTCGATTCAAATAGTTATAGTTGCAGCTCAAGAAAGATGGAAAGACAACAAAATGGGTTTTCTCTATCGAATTTCGATGTTATAGGTTTCGATCTAGATCACACGCTATGCAGATACAAGCTACGGCCTTTGTTTGAACTTATATATGAAAACATGGCTTCATTTTTGGTCGAACGAAGAGGATACTCTAAAGATTTATATAAATCTTACGAGAGTGGAGAAGATTTCGTACAGAAAGGAATCGTATTTGATAAACTGAACGGAAATTTTCTTAAAGTATCTTCGGATTTTTTGATTCTGAAAGCGACTCACGGCACTACGCCGATGACCGACGAACAGATTGTAAAATTCTACGGAGAAAATCACACTTGGGATCAATTGTTAGAGCTACCGGAAGGTCTGTGTCGGTCGGACGCTCAGCAAAAGCCGTACTACGTATTCAGAGATTATTTCGTACTGCCCGTAATATTGATATGCGCCAGGCTGGTCGATATCGTCGATAAAGAATACGGTAGTTGGTTACCCTGCTATAATATATGGCAGGATGTGTACGACGGGTTAATTTACATGTACAGACGCGACCATTTCAAAGACGACGTGAAAGGTTTTTTCTCGAACCTCAAAAAGAATCCCGAAAATTACTTGGTTCCCTGTAGTCGGGCGTTCCTACAATGGCTACTGGAACTTAAGCGAGATAAAAAGCTGTTTCTCTTGACTAGCTCGAATATAGATTACGCAGACTTTATCGGTCGATTTTGCTTAGGAGACGACTGGAACGAGTACTTTGATATCAGCTTTATGTTTGCTAGGAAACCCGGTTTCTTTACGAGTCAGCGTCCTTTTCTGACTTTAAACGGAATGGAAGAAGGCGAAATCATAAGTTGTGACAGTCTCGAATTAAAAGGTGTTTATTCGCAAGGCAATTGGAAAGATCTTAAAACTTTTTTTAGTAAAGTAACTGGGAAACAAAAACCCAACATACTTTATGTAGGAGATTCAATTATTGAAGATGTATTTTCGCCATCCAACTACGGAAGATGCAAAACTATTGCAATTGTCGAAGAAATGAAAGTCGGAAAATATTCCGAAGAAAGTAATTGTCTCGAATCAAAATTTTGGGGATCATTTTTTGATTATCCCTCTAAAGGATCAAATAATGGTTTTTCTAAAACATTATGGTATGAAATAATTAGCTCTCATAGCATTTTAGCTATACCCGATTTAGAAGCGTTATCTAGCTTATCCCTAAAATGCTTAGTGCCATTTGAAAATGATTTGGAATTTGCTTTTTATCCAAATAAGCCATCTAATCTTTAAAATGTCAATATTTGTTAATGCTTAAATTCTTTAAGATGAATTAAACAGTATTATGAAGATTGCTTGGATTATTTTCAATTGCATTTTCTGAAGCGCAATTATTATAATATTCTTCCCGATGATAAAATGAGGACAGAATAAGTTTTTTATAATGTTAATAATTGCATGTAATACTGTATTTAAAATAGTACAATTATATGTTAAAATTTAACACGATTAAGATGATTATATTGTTACCGATAGTTATTTGCTTATCGTACAATTATTAGCATTAAAAAGAAATTTATTCTATCCTCATTTTAGCATCAGGAAGAATCATCTCTCTTCACTGGAAGATAGAAAATAGACATCCTATCTAAGAAGAGTTAATTCCAACCTGATATTAACTTTTTAAATTCTGTTAACAGAAAATGTTGTACCATACAGTTATATATTAATTTCCTATAATATAATTTCCTCAAATTTTTAATTACTTTTTAATGTAAGCAACGCATAAAATTGTTTATTATTATCAAATGTAATAAATAATAAAATTATGGATGAAATAGATATCATTCAGTTATTGTTAGAGCAGATACAACTAGGAAAATTGGATTAACTCTTAATATAACTCATCACCATTCATGGTGCTTTGGATGAATTGATATGACAGACAAAGACATTTGTCAACTAATTAATAAGACGTCAGTTATAACCGTGTTACTTGTCAACGGTTTAAACTTTATAATTTCCGCTAAAAATTACTTAAAAAATATAAATTTAATTCGAATTTTATTTCGATTTTAAGCCTTCAGAAGTAGAGTTTCTGAAGGGAAAAAAAATCGAAAATGTTCGATTCTTTGATTGACGTTCCTTTCGGAATTTTCTCTAAAGACTATTTTTCTCCTCATTTTTCGAATATATTTAATACATTTTTTATAAATATAATACTTTTATTCATCTTTTTAAATGTTTAATTCATGATATTTATTCTTGATTTTTTTAATAAAAACAAAATTATGCATGATATAAAAATTTTAAATTTTATTTTATCGATTTATCTCTGAAATCTCATCCTTTCCTATTTGTTTTCTATCGTTCTTCCTTTCTTTAAATATATATATATTATAACTATTGGAAACGAGCCTCTTCGTTAAATTTTTACAATATTTTACATAATAAAATGTTTATATTTTTTCTCTTTTTTAAAGCATTATTAAATAAATAAATCATGCAAAATTTGCCATTGCAAGTGTCATAAATATAGAGTTGATAATAAACTTCTGTACTGGTTTAAGGAGTTTAAATGAAATATTTTAATTTAATATTCTTCGTTTTAAATTTTTGAATAGATTTTTGTGAGTAAAATTTCACAAAAAGGCTTAAAAATTGAATTAATTTGATGCCCAAAAAGCGCCCAAAAAACTTGACTTAATGAGCATTTAATACTAATTTTTATGCAAAAATTTAATTATATTTTATAATCTTTTTTAGATTTTGAACACGAACGGAAACGTATTCAAGAAGTATTAATTCCAGAACTTCAACGTCAATGCAATAGCTTTGGTATTGATATCGAAATTTTGGATGCACAATACGAAAATGACATTGATTCTACATTAGATTCAATAGCATTTGCTCACCAGTTAAACGAGATCGAAGATGGGCATAACGTTTCAGTGGGGTGCTTTTTAGTGGTGAGTCAAAAAATTCGTTAAAACAAGGTTAAAAAACGATATTTATTCATTAAATATCCTTAAAACGTTATAGTGTCTCGTGGGTAACAAGTATAAACCTTACATACTGCCTAACCAGATAGATTCAAATGAATTTCGTCCAATCAGAACGGCGGTAATCGAAGCCGGACTCGACGTCACTCTGTTAGACCAATGGTACAAAGAGAATTTAAATTTAGTTCCTCCCGCTTACGTCATTCAACCTGTTTCTAGTAAATATAAAAAATTCCGATTGAGGTAATAATTTTAGCAATTTAATTTCCTCAAATAATTATTTAATTATATTTAATAAACATTTATGTATCAGGAAACCGGAAGATTGTACAAGGTTAGTATACGAACAACAAATCCACGAATGGCTGGAGGAACACGAGAAATTAGTGAAGATCCTGAGTTATGGAACCAGAATAGCCTTGGAAGAGGGTCAACTAAAGGACGATTGCTGCCAGCACAAATTAATTTCTGGTAATTAAAAAACGCTGACAGATTTACAAGGATATTCAGGATACTTTATGTAACAGATCTTTGTTTGCAGGTGTTCACAGTCACATGAAACATGCCCTCAAGTTATCGAAAACTGCACCCGAAAGGATTATTTGTATCGTGCGCCAGTTGGAAGGTATTGTTTATGTTGTGTTTTTATTGCTATTGCTGTAGTTTATAGGTAGGCAGGAGAAGAAGAAATTCTTTTCCTTTCTGTTTTGAAGGATAAGCTTTACAGATATATGAAATAAGTTGAAGAAAATTGAATGGGATACGAAAAGAAATGAGGTGAGAAAAATGATGAATGGGATGGAAAGTGAGGTAGATTTGGTAAGGAAGTCAATAAGACGTGAGGAAGAATGGGTGAATAGAGTTTATGTGAATAGTCCCAAGGAATGGGAGGGAATGAGATAAAGTGAGGATTTAAAATTGGAAATTGTGAATAGAATGAAAATGTGATTTAAGTTTAAAGTGTAGAAATATATACGGTTTGATATAAAGGTTTGGGATGAGGAAGATGATAAAAGGATGATAAAAAAAGGGAGCGAAGAAAGAAAATGTAAATAAGACACTTGTGAGGAAATTGGTAAAATATTATTTAAAAACCAATTTTTATATTGGATTAAAATGTAAATTTATTTTGCGTAAGATATTTATAGACCAATGCCTTCAAAATTTTTATGCAGAGCACTCGAGAGGGAGGAGCTAGGGATTTTCCCCTGGCCAAAGAAAAATCCCTAGCTTCAGAGTCGGTAGTGGTTTCTATCCCTATAAATTAATGTAATTTTTACTAATTAAAAATAAAGTTGTTTAAATTTCTTTTTATTAATAAACATTTTACATATTTCTTTTGTTTACAAAAACGAAAATGGGGCCCGCTAAAGGGAATATGAGGTTCCCTCTAACTCCTGACCCCATGCAAATTCTCGAGGGCCCTGATGTTATTATATATAAAAGTATAAGGGACACAGAAAGTATATATTTACATAATGTATAAAAATAATGTAAATGTACAGTTAATAAGCCTCGATATAACGCCGCCATTCGTTCGCCTCTGAAATCGGCGGTAAAACGAGGGTAACGCTAAACCGAAGAATGTAAACACTAAAAATTGCTTATAATAATGATATTTTCTCACAATATTTGATGATTTCGTCCATTTTAATGCAAAAATCTTACATTTATCAGAGATAAGTTACGAGGAAGATACGTTCACCAGAATTGATTGGCGCTATATCGAGTTTTATAGTTATAAATCATTAAAACGGGAGTTTAAAATGTCAATCTCTTCACGTTTATCATGTTTACCGAATAGAATACATTAAAATTAAATTCGATTTATTTTTTAGATATTAATTTGGATGATGCTGCTGCTCAAAATTACATAGACGTAACCAATCAGAGCGACGGAAGCTTAGAAGAAGAATGTTATTCCGGATATAGAGAATTTCTAGAAGATATAGTGCTGTCTATCAATCGCAAAAACGTCTACTATTTCAGGTTTGAATCCGACTATGATATCAATATCCGATTCTGTCGCCATAGTTGATAGATGAGAAGGAATTTTATCATGTTTACGAAAATTTATTGAATTCTGTCAGTAGCGAAACCGCCATTTTAATGTCGTCTAATTTGTAATGTGGATTTAGTTGAGATTTATGTAATGCAAACTTATGATCATTAATTCAGAAATTTCGGTGGAAAATTTATTTGTTGGGATTAATGAGCTGTGTTATAAATATCGTTTTAAAATTTGTAGCATCTGTTGCTATGTTTACCTTTATGTAAATTACCAGATAATCGATATTCCATAATTCGGATAATATATATATATTAATCGTATTTTGTGTTTGAAGTAATAAAATAGTTTAAGAATCGATTTGGCAGGCGTTTGTGTTAAAGGGTTGTTTCTACTTCGCGAGATTACGGGTCCAAATACCGCTTTTAGTGGGAATTTAAATGGAGATTTAGTTTTTGGTTTGGGCGATCTACTGAGGGGATAGTTTTTATTAGGAACTGCCCCCCTATTTAGATGTTACTAACGTGAATAATCCGGAAAACTCTACGTAGACAGCCCTTTGGCGAGACACGAACCCACAACAAACTACCAGTGTTTAATGGTTTTATCCACTCGGCCGCTGGTGGACTGTTTAGGGTTGTTTTAAAGTTACCAAATTGAGGCGAAATCACAGGTTTGAATCCCAGTTTGTGCTTGGCAAATTTTAACGGAAATTGTTATTTGGGAGGTGTTTTAAAGTCACTAAAATGAATGGCGTTGCACTGAAAATTGAAAGAAATTATTTTT
>NW_019384316.1:932125-982751 GCF_000671375.1 Centruroides sculpturatus
GGTATAACAAGTCCATACATTAAAAAAAAAAAAATTGAGATCAGAGACACAACACGGTTGATGGAAATTTGTACTGCTAAATGTATGAATTATGTGAATGATGAAGTAACGTAAAAAGATGGAGTATGCATTGTTCATTTGGATCAAAGAACAAAACAAGAAAAACCTGTCATAATGAGATCTACAAATAAGTCATAATAATAAAATCTGATAGAAAAAATGTAAGTCTTCCTTAATTAGCAGTGTCACAGATCCACTTTTGTTGCCAGAAAAGGCTAGTTCTAGAATGTCAAAAAGATATGTTACTACACAATGTAAAGATTGTAGGTTTGGTTGATCATGAGGCTAGCTAAGCCTTTCCTTGCACAACTACAGCAGTTAATTGATGAAAATAAATGTAAAAATCTGAACTGATTTACAATGTCAATGAGACAGCATTGTTTTGGAAGAAACCTCAATAAGCTTATACAGCTTTTGAAGAGGTGGCCCTAGGCTTTGTGATCAGAGATTGCAATATGCTGCTATTTTGCAATGCAGCAAGCCACATGATAAAACCTACTTCTAATTTACTGAATACATAATCCGAGAGCACTTACCAGATGTAACAACAGTAAGCTGCCTATGTATTGGATGTAAAACAAGAAAGATTGGACAATAAAGAACCTCTTTTTGGATTGGTTCCATCATTATTTCATTCCCATTCTATTTTGACAAAGCCCCAAGACACTCAAGTGATGACAATGAGTTTGCAAATGACAGAGGTTGTCTACCTACCTCAAAATACTACATTCCTTATCCAACTGTTTGATCAGGGGACAATTAAATACTTTGAAGCCAAGTATACAAGGACAGTTTGGTCACATCATTGAGGTCTTGAACAACGATAACCTCATGCTACATTTACATGACAAAAGTTAATTGGGGTAACATTTATCACAATTACAGTAAGTTAACTCCATAAAATAAATAGTGTTAAAATAACCAAGTTATTAGAATAGTGACTAAAATTAGCTAACTTAGTTCCGTTCAAATGAAAAATGCTTATTACATTCAAAGGCTTGATTGGGGTTAATTTTAGTCACGTGGTATCGGTATCATTTGCTTTTGGAAGACCATCATAGTTGAAGTCTCTTCTTAATAAAACAGGCACTGGAGAACACCAAAGACAAATCTGTAACTGTCTATTGGAAGAACTTCTGGCCCGAGGCTACGAAAGACCACTTCAGACAAACTATGGCCCATTTGAAATATATAGCACAAGAAAACCATTGCAGAAATAAGGAGTTTGTCAGTACAAATGGTAGAACAGGATTTGGGACTTCAAGGCATACGATGGGTAGGGTAGACAACAGTATTATTAAATGATCTGGTGAAGTTCATTTGTTCAAATTCAGATAGTGAGGAAAGTTAAAAAAGGAACCAAGAGAAATTTAACCAGGAAAAAATTGCACAAGCAATGTATGATACTGAACACAGTATTTCTTTTTATTATATAAAGGTAAGAAATATTTTTGAAAGAAGTAATATGATTATAATTACATCATATTCTGAATCTGAATATAAATTTTATGAGTGTTATTACACTTGAAATTATTTAATTTATTAATTTTTTTTCAATGAAATAACTAACAAAATCTGATTTTTTTTCTAAATTCTTTAAATATTTCATATGAAATTTATTACCTATCACCAAATAAACCTTTTAAATCAAAAGTATCAAATGAGTGATTTTTATTTGAACTATTATTGATTAGAAAAATGATAAAATTTAAAATACACACATTTAATCAACTATTTTGTATTTTATACAAATAAAAATACAGACAACATGTACCACAAAGAAAATATTTTTAACAGAAAATTTTAATCTTTCATTTCTCCATCCTCTTCTTCCTCTTCAACTCCCCTTACATATAACACATTGTTACATCTGATAAGAATTTCTCCTAAATTTCCAGTACAATTTCCATCAATATACTCTTCTGTGTTGGCTAACTAAATTAAAATATAAAAAAAAAAGATATGTAGCATCATATTTTAATGCTAATTATACTCCTAGTTACAATATTTATTAATGACACAAATATATACTGTTTGTCAAAAGTTAAGCATGGATCACAAAAAGCTAAATAAAAGCATAAACAGCACGATAGCTTAAGGCTCCTGCCAAAAGAAACAATAAGACGTCTGCATCATCTTTGCATGCTAACCTTGTGTCATCAACAGGAAGGCTGGTATCTGTTTCAACTGTTACCAGAAGACTTTGCAAGGCTGGACTATGTCCCTTAACCAGCAGTATGTGTGCCTTTAATCTCCAGACAGACAGGCTCATCTGAAGTGGCGTCAGGAGCATATAGACTGGACTCAAGAACAATAGTCCCCTATCTGTTCACAGAGAAGTCTAGGTTCTCCCTGGAATCTGTCGGCAGGCTTACATTGATCTGGGAGGGAGGTTGGAACCTATTCCAAACCAGAGAACATAATGAACACTGATCTCCATGATGGAGATACCATTACTTCTCACAGGTATTAGGAACACAATGGCAAACCTTATGCTGGTGCAATCAATGACGATTTCATTTTAATGGACGATAATGCTTGTCCACATATTCTATAGGGTTGAGATCTAGAGAACATCTATGGGATGCACTAGGAAGACATGTTTCAACTATCACACCTCTCCACAAACCCTCGGTGATCTCCAAATCACACTCTTTGCATGAATGACAATCGCTGCATTATCACTTTTTGCAATTTCTTATCGAAGGAATGAGTTGATGCTGTCAAATTTTCATTACTACTAGAAAAGGTCACATTCCATACAGACCTCAACATTTGTATTCAAACCTTTTTTTATCTTCACATTTACTGTTACTTGCATCCATCTTTTATTTTTTCTGTTAACATTCACTCATTTTCCCCCCACATGTATGCAGTTTATACCTAAAGTATGCGAGTATAACCCTGAAAAGAATTTTATAAATTTGTTTAAGTGATGTTAAAAATATTGTCATTTTTGTGATCCATGTTTAAACTTTTGATGAGCAGTGTATTAATTTTTAGATTTTCTAATGATATAGTCAAAGTCTGTGATATGTATTATAATTTTGAAAGCAATATAATAATAAACATAGGTTAAAACAACATCGTTATTGTAACGCTAATCCGCGTTATAATAAACATCTGAATAACGATTGTCGTCCTCTAGTTTTTTGCGCACACTTCCTCTTGGTATAACAAGTCCTTAAACAAGTCCTCATTTCCCCCCCACACGTAATTGCATAAAAATTAAGAATTATCAACAAATATTCTAAATTAAATTCTTACCTGAAGGTTCATATATCCATCAACAGATACAAGATATCCTTTATATTCCATTCCCCATTTTAATTTTACTACTACTGGTTTACCAGTTAAGCTATTAAGGAAAGGTTTTGGGTTTAAGGGCATAGTCTAGAAAGAAAAAAATATATATATATTAAAGTTATGAGCATTTTAAAGAAATATTTCAACATTACATTTGAATTTATTATTTCAAAAGTTATTATATAACCATTTTCAGCTGTTGTTTGATTGTTCACAAGAAAGGATTTGCTACAGGAACATACTACTTTTCCACTGCTGTGCTATACTACTGCAAATTAAGAACTGAGAGGAAGAGAACAAGGAGAAGAATTCTTAAAGTGTTCAAGTTCTCAGAATGTATCCAATAATGTCTGAACATTTGACTTTTGAACAGTCCTATGCAATATTAGTGGTTATTTAATTTCAATAATATATCTGTTTTATTATTATTGTTAATGTATCAAAATTTTTCCATGAATCTGGTTTAGTCTGCCAGAGTCTGAATAAAAAAATAACAACGTATTATGCACAAGTCAAATTATAACAGCCAACTATATCTTTGTCAAGATCACCTAGGAGCCATAGCTATGGGAGGACTGAAGTATCTACACCAACTTACAGCTTAGACGGTAGTGTCCACCCATAGTAGTATAGAGGTAGCCCCGTACAACATAGTATCACTAATATTGTTTGAAAATTGGGGATATCCTCCGTACGACGCCTTCCGGTTTCACTCTTAACAGTTTTGGAAATCCTCCATACAAATATCACAATTTTTAAGCATAAACATCTTTGTTCGATCTTTTTTATTTATTCAAGCGTGTGTGTTGTCTCAAATTTGCCCATGGATTTTTGAATATCAAAATTTTCATTTGTTTTGTGCCTTTTGTCAGGTTTACTTTAATGAAAACTGATAGCACAATTATATTCCCTATTCTAGCTTTACTATCAACGGGTGTCATTGTCGTTGTTTTCAGATTTTATCCTTTTAAGACCGTCACTGTGTTTTGTTTTTATAGATTAATCTCCACATTTAGTAAAGTATATTTAAAATTTTTTAGATAAGTGCTATTAAAAAACTCTTTTTTAACCATTTACTTTTGTTAACTTTATAACCATATACTGTACAAAGAATAGTATACTTTTGTTAACTTTTGGAACGTAACCCTATGTTTTACATTAGTCCTTTGTTCCATAGCATGGATTTGCATAACACAACACTTTTTCAGAACGTAACTACAAGGGATACCCGGGAACCTATTCTGAGTAGTATCGTTAAGCTAACAAATACAATAAAAACCAGTTTCTATTGGAACCATGAGATTCACATTTAATCAACTGTGACAATGCTATTCTGAGCCACACGTTTCATTTTCGGTTTCGATTGCCACATGTGATAACTAAGACTTTGTTATCGATCACTCTCGAGATGCCATTAGGAACATAATGAAAGTGAAAACAACTTTCTTTTGATGTAAGAATGATTCTACTTCACGAACAATTGGAGAGAGAGTTATAAACTATATTGTTGTATTGCTTGAAAATAATTACCTTAACTATTTATGAATATTGTATGAATAATGTAATTACTTTCTTGTTAAAATTTAAAGTAAGTAGGTATACCGTATTTATATATTTATATTCTAAGCTATCAGTAACTTTTTGCCATCTTTCTGGATCTTTTTGTGAGCCGACTCCATCAGAATTCAGACAGTTGGCTATTTCCTGCCACAATTTCTGGCAATCTTTTACAGTAAAGAAAGCATCTAACTTTCCTGACATTAATTTAGCATTGTCTTCTATAAAATTAACAAGCATCTCTAACTGGCGACTTGTAGTTCATTGGCTTTGTTGGCCTTTCTTCAACATTTTAAAACAAAACTATTTCACTAGTGCTGGTACACGACAATGCTAAAACCATGTGCTTTGCTTAGAAAATGGCGGGTTGCAGTCACGTGAAAAAAAATACAATGTTAACTAAACTGTGATTGGTTAAAGCGTAACAGCTATCGATAGCGTGGAACCCAGACGCATCTCGACCGACTACCCATATCGAAACCCACTTAACTTGGAGCACAGAATAGCGATTTGTCTAAGGTTCATTAACTGCCTTTCACTAAGGGGATTTATTGAATGTCCTGTGTATTGCTCTCTTCGAGTTATCAGAAGAGCTCAGAATAGATCCCCTGTATATGCTTTTGCTTTCATCACACAAATTGTAGCCCCATTTATACCTTGAGTGAAAATAAATGCATACAAGTTTATGATTCTTCACATAAAACATTAAAAGGAGTAATGATTTTAAAGAAAAATTTATTAACGATCTTCATTTGAAGAACATAGTATAGAGTTCAAAGAAAACAGTCTTAAAAATATATAGCTAAATACCAGCAGAAAAAGAAAATACATAAAAACAACAGATGTTGATGACAAAGTATTTGCATTATACCTGTACAATTTAGGTTCAACCCAGAAAGTGATATCACCCACTAAAAATAGCTGCAATTTAATATCTTATTTGAAGGTAACTTTTTTTTTTTTTAGATATATTAGAAGTAAAGTTAAATATTAAATTTTTATCACATTCCTATTATCAGGACCTACTACAAGTCGCTAAGTACTATCAAGATGAACAAATGGATCTTCAAGCCTTGCACCACTTTCCCTTACTTAAGACACTTTTTTCCTGTTTCAACACTATGTTACCATCTTCCACAGCAGTTGAAAGTGTGTTTAGTTACAGGGATCTTATTATAAATCGAAAAGTAAACAATATAAATGATGATTTATTCGAAGCCATAGCTGAAATATTTTAACACTTGCATTTATTTGAAATTAATGATGACTTCATTCATTCAGTAAAAAAAATTGTTTTCAAATTGATGATTTATGTATCATACAAAAATACCAGAAATTATTTATAAAGATATCTACATAAAAGTCACATGTAATAATGTATACAGTAATTCATTGTTTATATAAAAAACAGCAACTGTCTTTACAATTACATTGAGTATAAGACAAAAGATCACATAAATAAATCAGTTTTTTAACACTTAAAAGTACAAAACTTATAAAAGACTTATGTAGTAAGAAAAATAAATTATATAAGTTTACACGAACAATGACAATACAGTGAAACAGCATTGTAAAACATTGTCAATAGACCAACGGACTTGAGAGCACTCTCGTAAAAAAATGGAATTGCCCATTTAATTCATTAAAAGATAAATACTTTTATTCATTTTCTAATTAACAAGTAAAAATGCTATCTTAACTTAAGTGAATAAATAGCTAATTAAATAGGTCAGAAGAAAAAACGAATACCTGCTGTCATTTCTTATGAACTAATTTGAATTTATTCAATTACTTTTTTATTTGAATAAAAGTATTCGAATGCTAGATATCCATTAAAACGAATCCATTAGTTCAACGAAACAGTCGACTATCTAAATAGACGGAAACCACAAATAACTTGTCGTTGAACTTAAATAACAATAAAAACGGCACTTAGACCTTGTATTTAAATCGTTGATTGGTGCATTTTTATTCAATTAGTACAACAATTCTCCACGAACAATCAAATAGGCTACTCAAAGCTGGCATAGTCACTTGGGCTAAATAGTTAAGTGCAATAGTCTTAGGGCATGTTTGGAAATTCTAACGAGTAACACCACAGTGGCGGTGACGGATATCATTGGCCATAGACAGTTATTCCGGGAGATTAGTGCATTTTTAAACATGCTGGTTATTTTGTGGCATTCAACGTGTCAGAAAGTTGAGAGGAGGTTATATCATTAATCATATCATTGCTCTCTAATATCAATTCAGAATCGAAAAGTTCATCAGATGATGAAAATGAACTTGTACATACAATTTTTTGGACAAGCACGAGAGAAAAATTCATCTTTGTGTAAACTGCAAAATCAATAATTTCGCAGTATAAACATTTGCTGGCCATCAGTCTTGCCATCCTGCCCAATCTGAAATTTGGGACGAGATGGCTTTCTGTTCTTGGTCGCATAATGCCTTAAAAAACGAATTGTTTTATTTTCTCCAAATTTTTAAAATCACAGCCACATCCGCCACGACAATACAATGTGTCCGCCATCCTGTAATTCAAGAGAACCACCATAACCGCTCTGCCACCGCTGTTACTTCGGCAAGTACCACAGAACTGGCAACGTCATAACAGTGATTTTTAAACGCGGTCGGTTACATTTTCTAAATGCTCCGGTAATTATCAACAGTTACCAGTAACACCGGTAAGAATTTCCAAACATGCCCTTAGCTAAGCACCAAGACTCCTGACTGCACCAGGACATGGGCTCATTTCGGGAACCGTGTCTGGCAAAGGGTCACATATAGAGGTATGGTTTCTTTGACTTTTTTGCTCCTATGGGCATGCTCTACGGCTCTGTCAAGGTCTCAACAGTGTCATTCACATGTACAATTGTGCCCAGTAGAATGGTAATTACGTATGAAGATAAAGTCACTTTGTTATCATCACTAGCTTCTTTAAATCTTCCTTAAATTAATGTACTTATATAACAATGAGGAATTAGCATCAATGAGTTTTAAAAGATAATTCGTTATTTAATTAACTATAAAATATATATCACTTACAGCCATCTTGATATTTTTAAAAGTATTTCGCTAAACTTCACGTGGTCAGACACACAAACGAATTTCGAGCGTAGCGACTCCTCGCTTTTCTAAGCAGCGTTGCCAGATCTGAAGGTTAAAAAGTAGCGTGGTTGTGCTTTAAAAGTAGCGGATTTGAATTGTTTGTAGCCCAAACAATAAAATTGAATTATTTTGCAACTATGCATTTTTACTAATGAAATAAGTTTGTAATATATATATATATATACACATATACAGGGTGTATCAGAATGACGTTTTAAAAATTTGGGGATTGTAGAGGATGAAATTTTGAACGTTTTGATATAAGGAACCTACAGCCAGAAATGAAATATAAAGTTTTAACAGCACTTTGCACTATTCTATGAGGTCGGTATGCTGAATGAAACAGCAGAATACAGTATTTATGACAAGTTTTATTGACAAAACAGTAGAGTACAATCAAACTGTACAGTACATCGAATCAGTGGCTGCACTACTTTAGAGTAAATGTTCAGTGTGACGACAGGGCCGTGCCGTGCTATGATGCAGAGATGCAGCCGCATCAGGCGGCACCGTAATGGAGCGTCATAAGCATCATTTAAGGAGTGGCATAAATGGCATTTAAAATAATCTTGTTTCTAATAAATATCATTTTAATAAAATAATCCTTTCTGAAATATTTCAAACCGATTAATATATTTACATAACACGGATGTAAAAACATGATGTGATCGTAATATGTCACGCGTTGTTAAAAATATATTCTAACAATACGTAACGAATTGTTACAATGTATTGTTCGTTTTTTTCTATTGTAGGTGACGATTGTAAAGACAGAAGACGCGGACGAAAGGCGGAGAAAGCCCGCTCGGGTGAAGACAGGAGTTGCCGACGGGGCGAAGAGGGGTCTCTGTGTCACGTTTCTTTAAGGCCCGCTCGAGTAAAGAGGCCGACGGGAGATGGAGAGCCCTCCGAGTGTCCCGCATTTAATTAAGGCCCGCTCAAGTGAAGACATCGACGAAAGGCGAAGAACGCTCTCTGTGTTCCGAATCTTTAAGACTTGCTGGGGTGAAGACAGGAGATGCTGACGGGGCAAAGAGGGGTCTCTGTGTCACGTTTCTTTAAGGCCCGCTCGAGTAAAGAGGCCGACGGGAGATGGAGAGCCCTCCGAGTGTCCCGCATGTTTAAGACCCGCTCGGGTGAAAACAGAAGACGCCGAGGAAAAGGCGGAAAAGGCTGTCTGTGTCCCGTATCTTTAAGGCCCGCTCGGGTGAAGACAGATGATGCCGAGGAAAAGGCGGAAAAGGCTGTCTGGTNTAAGCTTCTCTAATTATCTTTATTTTTAACTTGTCCTCAATATTATATCAAAAATGAAGATGAAGAGACAATGAAAATAGCATTAATTCAAATTAAGATTCCTTAATTTTAATTCAGATTAAATTAACATATAAATTTTATGTTAATTTAATCACTTTCAATAGTATTTATAAATTTGAATTTATAATCAGATTCATATTTATTTATAAATAGAATAGTGTCAATTACTTACAAAACGTTAATATTTTCAGTAATCTCAACTTTTGTTACCTAAATTCAACTGACACAATTACTGTCAGCCGAATTTAGGCTGAAATTTAATGTGAATTTAGGCTATATTACACTCAATATACTTATTTTTGTATGGATATATCCCTGTACTATTTGCAAGTATGAAGTAAAAAATATAAAAGAGCAGTACCAGTAACTTTATAAATAAGCATTGTTATATTGCCTTGTTTAAATTTATGAACGCGCATAACGAAACAAACAGCAATAAGACATTTGTTACATTTTCTTAGCAAATTAATTATAATAAACTAACTTCTGAAAACAGTTCATTTATTTTTTAATTAAAAGATCGCACATAATTATCTTTAAGACCGAAGTATTGATGCAATTCATAATAACGAGTTTATAAAATATGATTTTTGTATTCGTTGCTCTAATTTACATTTAGAAAAGTAAGTAAATAAAATAATAATTTAGAAAAAGTGAGAAGTCAACGACTCAAATTCAAACAGGGATAATTTCCATGTTGTTTGCAACCTTCAGAGTTGATTGTATTTTGCAGTTGTATTGTTCGACACAATACTATTTTTGTGACTGACTTCACCTTTCGATGCATTGCATCATACAATACAGCTGAATAAAGAAAATAAAATGAATTCTATGAAAAGACTAAGAAGAATTGTTTACAAGCATTTTTCAATATAAATTTCTAGAAAGATTAATATTTAATAAAATAAAAATGACAAAGTAATAAGATAAAAAAAAAAAATGAAGTAGAACATTTATACCTTAAAGAAACATTTGTAATCCTATAATCGATAAGAATTCAATAAAAATACATTCGGTGGCTGTTTAGTAATTGACCGAGAGCTAAGAAATAATAAATAATAAATGGTAATATTAATATTTTTCTACAATAAACCCCTATTTACAGCTGTATCAAAGTATAAGCGGTTAATCAGTGTAAGAATCGGCATTGGATTTATATTTTAATGCAATCTTCCCAAATAACATTCCAACTGATCTTTTTTTTATGTTTCAAAAATAATTTGCATTGCAAAAATTATTATTCTTGGAACAAATTCCTGAAATTTAAGATATTCAAAATGTGAAATTATTTTTCTATATCTGCCGTTTATTTTTTAACATTGAGCTACCTTGTTTTCGGTTAATTAATACAATTGTTTTGCTATAAAGATACATATTAACACAAGATATCATCAAAATATATATAATTTGGTAAATTACAATAATTTATTTAAAGTTGAAAATAATATATCAAATTTTTGACAAACTTAAAATAAACATCGCAGTAAATTTTAAGATTTAACGGGTGAAATTACAAATTATGGTTTCAATCATCTATTAGATTTTAATATAGAAACCTGAATGTACTATGGAATCAAGTAAAAGTATTGGAAAATTGAAATCGGGAGATAATTTCCAGACAACTGGATCTTTAGAAGAGACTTAGATTAATATAAAAGAGACTCTGACCATCTAATTCCAAGGGAATGGCTCACATAACTAGAAGGCTGGATGAATATTCTTCTTGATTTTTCATTATTAAAATAATTCATTTAGAAATATTTGCTTTTGCGATTCATATAATTTTACATTAGTTTAATATTAAAATGCAATGTAAGAGTAACGTCGCCACCGTACAGTACGTTGGAGGTACAGTATTTTACTTTTTTGCTTCTAGAATTAAATTTTAGTTATTGTTTTTTTCATAGTCTACTAAAGCTGTTTCTATTTATTGATGTTTTTGGAATTTTTTTTTGAATTTTGCATAAACTGTCTTTAGTTTAAATATTGTTAAGTATACTTGATTAATATAAATTAGATTTAAATATAAACTTTATGATCAGTATTCTTTACATGTTGGNAAAAAACGAATTGTTTTATTTTCTCCAAATTTTTAAAATCACAGCCACATCCGCCACGACAATACAATGTGTCCGCCATCCTGTAATTCAAGAGAACCACCATAACCGCTCTGCCACCGCTGTTACTTCGGCAAGTACCACAGAACTGGCAACGTCATAACAGTGATTTTTAAACGCGGTCGGTTACATTTTCTAAATGCTCCGGTAATTATCAACAGTTACCAGTAACACCGGTAAGAATTTCCAAACATGCCCTTAGCTAAGCACCAAGACTCCTGACTGCACCAGGACATGGGCTCATTTCGGGAACCGTGTCTGGCAAAGGGTCACATATAGAGGTATGGTTTCTTTGACTTTTTTGCTCCTATGGGCATGCTCTACGGCTCTGTCAAGGTCTCAACAGTGTCATTCACATGTACAATTGTGCCCAGTAGAATGGTAATTACGTATGAAGATAAAGTCACTTTGTTATCATCACTAGCTTCTTTAAATCTTCCTTAAATTAATGTACTTATATAACAATGAGGAATTAGCATCAATGAGTTTTAAAAGATAATTCGTTATTTAATTAACTATAAAATATATATCACTTACAGCCATCTTGATATTTTTAAAAGTATTTCGCTAAACTTCACGTGGTCAGACACACAAACGAATTTCGAGCGTAGCGACTCCTCGCTTTTCTAAGTGCTTTTCGGCCCTCTAGTGGTAATACGAAAAATAAAAAAAAATTATTATTTTTTTAAAATAAATTGATTAAATTAATTCATAATAATTTATTAATAAATGAATGTTTAAATTATATATATATATATATATACTATACGACTTAAATGAGTAGACAATAAATTTATATTTATAATTATGTATATAAAAGAAAGGGTGGCAACTTTATCCGTAAACTTTTAGGCACGTGTTTAGTTTTGACAGCTATGGCTGCATCCTTTATTGGATGCAGACACGTGTTTATATTGAGTTTAGTTTTATTTATTATTTTTACTAACGTAAGAAGTGATTGCTCTAAAAAAGATGAATTCTGTAGTTCCGTTAATGAAAATAAAGAAGAAAACAAATATCGACAAGGTTAACATTGCTGATTTTAAGTATTTTAAAATGTTTTGCTTTAATATGAGTGCTTTTTTAATTAATTTTTATCAGATCAGTCTAATTTAGGTAAAAGTCCATCCTTTATACATGGGGTATTGTTTTCTAATTTTGTTAATGCACTAACAAGGGAAAATTCAAATCCATAACGAAATAAGTGATGTTTCAAGAGCTGTTGGATGTATTTGTTTACGAGAAGAACGAAAATGAGTTTCATTTTTTGTGTCATGCTCCTCCATGTGTCAAAAATTGGCCTCAAAGTTTGTGACACATACATAGATATAAGATTACCTCATACTGATGGCCTTCTTGGTGGCAAAGTGGTAATAAGAGGATAATTTTTTTCTATCTATCTCTGGTTACCAGAGGTACAGCACCTATGAATTACCAGAGGGAATGTACCTCTGGTAACTCATAGGTGCTTTACCTATGAATTAGATTTAAACTATTGTTCAAACAATAGTTTGAATCTAATTCATAGGTAAACTTGAATATTTATAAGAGAATGATTAGGTTCACCACACCAAAATATTATTCAATTAAAGAATAAGATAACCACTGTCTATTAGTGTTACACAGTTTTTATTATAACACCATCGCAAGCACTTTCAACATTTTATCAATGTCGTTTTCAGATGATGAAGAGAACATAATTTAGGAACATTAGAATAAAACTTTACCTTGTGTAAAGGTTCCTCTTCACCAGGTACTGGTACAATATATATAAAAATAGATTCACAATAAACCTTTGAGAAACCAGTTAAATATTTATTTGAAAAAACAAATGTTTTCGAGCATATTCGGCCTTCTTCAGGTTAAACATTCCGAGATTCTAAAAGCTGTTGTGCTTAAAGATTTAAGAGTTTTGGAACATACACAACTCATTACACGCATGCGTATCAAGCATTGCATAAACAAAATATATTTACTATTTTACATACGCATGAAATATATTTTGTTTATGCAATGCTTGATACGCATGCCGTGTAATGAGTTGTGTATGTTCCAAAACTTTTAAATCTTTAAGCACAACAGCTTTTAGAATCTCGGAACGTTTAACCTGAAGAAGGCCGAAGAATACGTTGAATGCGCTCGAAAACGTTTGTTTTTTCAAATAAATATTTTACTGGTTACTCAAAGGTTTATTGTGAATCTATTTTTAAATAAAACTTTAAAATGCAATGTTAACTATTTGAAAACGGAATATAATCTAAATATATTTTTTTTACTTTCTGACCTGTTTTTTTGTGTATTGGTGTGTTTATACCCAATTGTGGTGATTTTTGATAGAAGTTCTGTGATAGTAATGTTATAGTCTGTGAATTTCTCATCAGATCTGGGCCTATAGGTGCAAAAGTTTGGGAATGCAAAAAATTCAAAATAATAATAAAAATAACAAAGAAATAATTTTATGTAGAAACATTTTATTAAGGAATTAGTAAAAATTAAAAGCTTAAGTAGGGGCAAAGTAAGACATATCAGTTGAGTAATATTAAATATGACTATATTTTGAATAAACAGAGTGGTAGTATTAATGATGGGTTTTCAGTAGCGGTGCCTTTTTCTCCTTCAATATTTAAAAATCTGTAAAAATACAATTATTGTAGAATTAAAATTATAAAATAGAATTATTCAGTGCAAAAGTAGCAGTATTAGTTTTGGGGTGAAACATTTCTAAATGCCCAATTGGTTACAATGACAAAACTAGGATTTTCATTACTGTTCTGTTTAATTTTACATAATTGTTGCATTGAATGTTTAACTTTGCATTGATAATTATATAGAGTTTATATAAATTTTATCTGTACAGGAGTATTATTTAACTTTTTCATTATAAAACATTTTCTTCAGTTGAGGATTCGGCATAATTTTTTAGTTCAAATTCTGGAAATGAATTAAAAATGATGATTAATGCAAGGTTAATGTTATCTAAAAGATTCGGAATCATTTAAAATAATTAAAAATTAATTCTAATTTTAAATAAATTTATAAATACTAAATGCAGGGCTTCGGAGTCGGAGTTTTGGTGTTTTAGTCAGAGTCGGAGTTGGAGTCGGTAGATTTTTACGCGACTCTACAGCCCTGGCAGGGCTGTGGAATCGGAGTCGGAGTTTTGGAGTTTTAGCCGGAGTCGGAGTCAGAGTCGGATTGGTAAGGAAGAGTCAGAGTCGGTAGATTTTTACGCGACTCCACAGCCCTGACTAAATGAGAAGAATGAATTTTTTATAAAGTTCAATAATTTTAATAGATTTTGTATTATTATATTTACAGAAGAATGCGAAATTAAGACCTTGCTTGTTAATTAATTATTTATTTATATTTATTTCATAAATATGTGGCAACTTTATCCGTAAACTTTTAGGCACGTGTTTAGTTTTGACAGCTATGGCTGCATCCTTTATTGGATGCAGACACGTGTTTATATTGAGTTTAGTTTTATTTATTATTTTTACTAACGTAAGAAGTGATTGCTCTAAAAAAGATGAATTCTGTAGTTCCGTTAATGAAAATAAAGAAGAAAACAAATATCGACAAGGTTAACATTGCTGATTTTAAGTATTTTAAAATGTTTTGCTTTAATATGAGTGCTTTTTTAATTAATTTTTATCAGATCAGTCTAATTTAGGTAAAAGTCCATCCTTTATACATGGGGTATTGTTTTCTAATTTTGTTAATGCACTAACAAGGGAAAATTCAAATCCATAACGAAATAAGTGATGTTTCAAGAGCTGTTGGATGTATTTGTTTACGAGAAGAACGAAAATGAGTTTCATTTTTTGTGTCATGCTCCTCCATGTGTCAAAAATTGGCCTCAAAGTTTGTGATACATACATAGATATAAGATTACCTCATACTGATGGCCTTCTTGATGGCAAAGTGGTAATAAGAGNTGTTGGATGTATTTGTTTACGAGAAGAACGAAAATGAGTTTCATTTTTTGTGTCATGCTCCTCCATGTGTCAAAAATTGGCCTCAAAGTTTGTGACACATACATAGATATAAGATTACCTCATACTGATGGCCTTCTTGATGGCAAAGTGGTAATAAGAGGATAATTTTTTTCTATCTATCTCTGGTTACCAGAGGTACAGCACCTATGAATTACCAGAGGGAATGTACCTCTGGTAACTCATAGGTGCTTTACCTATGAATTAGATTTAAACTATTGTTCAAACAATAGTTTGAATCTAATTCATAGGTAAACTTGAATATTTATAAGAGAATGATTAGGTTCACCACACCAAAATATTATTCAATTAAAGAATAAGATAACCACTGTCTATTAGTGTTACACAGTTTTTATTATAACACCATCGCAAGCACTTTCAACATTTTATCAATGTCGTTTTCAGATGATGAAGAGAACATAATTTAGGAACATTAGAATAAAACTTTACCTTGTGTAAAGGTTCCTCTTCACCAGGTACTGGTACAATATATATAAAAATAGATTCACAATAAACCTTTGAGAAACCAGTTAAATATTTATTTGAAAAAACAAATGTTTTCGAGCATATTCTTCGGCCTTCTTCAGGTTAAACATTCCGAGATTCTAAAAGCTGTTGTGCTTAAAGATTTAAGAGTTTTGGAACATACACAACTCATTACACGCATGCGTATCAAGCATTGCATAAACAAAATATATTTACTATTTTACATACGCATGAAATATATTTTGTTTATGCAATGCTTGATACGCATGCCGTGTAATGAGTTGTGTATGTTCCAAAACTTTTAAATCTTTAAGCACAACAGCTTTTAGAATCTCGGAACGTTTAACCTGAAGAAGGCCGAAGAATACGTTGAATGCGCTCGAAAACGTTTGTTTTTTCAAATAAATATTTTACTGGTTACTCAAAGGTTTATTGTGAATCTATTTTTAAATAAAACTTTAAAATGCAATGTTAACTATTTGAAAACGGAATATAATCTAAATATATTTTTTTTACTTTCTGACCTGTTTTTTTGTGTATTGGTGTGTTTATACCCAATTGTGGTGATTTTTGATAGAAGTTCTGTGATAGTAATGTTATAGTCTGTGAATTTCTCATCAGATCTGGGCCTATAGGTGCAAAAGTTTGGGAATGCAAAAAATTCAAAATAATAATAAAAATAACAAAGAAATAATTTTATGTAGAAACATTTTATTAAGGAATTAGTAAAAATTAAAAGCTTAAGTAGGGGCAAAGTAAGACATATCAGTTGAGTAATATTAATATATGACTATATTTTGAATAAACAGAGTGGTAGTATTAATGATGGGTTTTCAGTAGCGGTGCCTTTTTCTCCTTCAATATTTAAAAATCTGTAAAAATACAATTATTGTAGAATTAAAATTATAAAATAGAATTATTCAGTGCAAAAGTAGCAGTATTAGTTTTGGGGTGAAACATTTCTAAATGCCCAATTGGTTACAATGACAAAACTAGGATTTTCATTACTGTTCTGTTTAATTTTACATAATTGTTGCATTGAATGTTTAACTTTGCATTGATAATTATATAGAGTTTATATAAATTTTATCTGTACAGGAGTATTATTTAACTTTTTCATTATAAAACATTTTCTTCAGTTGAGGATTCGTCATAATTTTTTAGTTCAAATTCTGGAAATGAATTAAAAATGATGATTAATGCAAGGTTAATGTTATCTAAAAGATTCGGAATCATTTAAAATAATTAAAAATTAATTCTAATTTTAAATAAATTTATAAATACTAAATGCAGGGCTTCGGAGTCGGAGTTTTGGTGTTTTAGTCAGAGTCGGAGTTGGAGTCGGTAGATTTTTACGCGACTCTACAGCCCTGGCAGGGCTGTGGAATCGGAGTTTTGGAGTTTTAGCCGGAGTCGGAGTCAGAGTCGGATTGGTAAGGAAGAGTCAGAGTCGGTAGATTTTTACGCGACTCCACAGCCCTGACTAAATGAGAAGAATGAATTTTTTATAAAGTTCAATAATTTTAATAGATTTTGTATTATTATATTTACAGAAGAATGCGAAATTAAGACCTTGCTTGTTAATTAATTATTTATTTATATTTATTTCATAAATATTAAAAAGTATTTCATGATAAGTTGTTCTATTGTTATTTAGATGTTAATGATAAATGGAAATCTTATTTAAATGAAATAGAAGAGGCATTGAAAGTATATGAACCCTGCAATGCAACAGATTGCTCTTGCCATAAAAAGTAAGATAAAAGTGACAAATAATTAATTATACTTTTGGGAATTTGGATTATAACTTATTATTAACTTATTGTTAACTTGTAAGCCGAATTAATAATAATTTGATAAATCTTTAATTTTGAATGCTGCTTGTCTTGAACCATGTTTATATTAAAAAATTTATTTTCAAGCATTAATGTGAGTTTGCTACAGTTCTAGACAAGTGACATTTGGATTTGAAGATTTACCGAAATATTATTATTAATTTGGTCTACGAGTTAGAGGTTTTTAGCATGATAAATAATAATTATTATTATTATTCTTTTGATTAAATAAATTACAGTAGACCCCCTATAACGCGAAGATACGTTCCTCATTATACGAATTTCGCGTTGTTGGAATCCTTGCGCTGTGATTGGCTCACGTATTTGACACGTGTGAAGTTTACGGACTACGGCTGTTTGAAAGGTTTTCTTCCATAAAATTAATCGATTCTAGACTAATCCGACTTAACATTTCCAAAATACGTATATTTTTTTTTTGGAAATAATCCATATAAACTACGCCATAAACAAAAAATTGTAGGATTACTTACCGAGTGTGCACCATTCGACATCGCCGTTGCTCAAGCTTGTTTTCGTCGCGGAACAGCTCAGCAAACCACGGCTGCGATTTCTGATGTTATTTTTCTGCAAAAACTTCGCTGAACTTTGGAGACATCATTAATATAAATAATTTTTATTGCCGTTGAATAAGAAATGTTTCTTTCACAAGAAATGTATAAAATTGCAGTACTGTATTAGACTTACGGTACCTAATTTACATACTGTACAGACGATAGTAAACTCAACTTACTCGCCTAAACTCTCCGTAGCGTGGCGCTGGACGGCGGAAAGTATATATATAATTATAATAAAGTTACAATAAATTAAGTTAATATATAATTATATATACAGTACCTAATTTATATATAATTATATGTACAGTACCTAATTTATATATAATTATATGTACAGTACCTAATTTATATATAATTATATGTACAGTACCTAATTTATATATAATTATATGTACAGACGAAACTAAACTCAATTTACCCGCCTAAACTGTCCGTAGCGTTGCGCTGGACGGCGGAAAATAGTTCGGCTGCTCGTCCACGATGACGAGTTGGCGATGACGTTTTACGCGTTCCTTTATATGAATACTGCTGCAATTTTTTCGCCGCGTCATAGGAATCTATGTTATTGGAACCTGCGTTATAGGGGGTCTACTGTATAAAGATAAAATTTTTTTTGAAACGATTAAAATTATTTAGCTTTCGTTTCATTATAGTGTATTGATGTATTTACTAATTATTGACAAAAATAAATCTTTTAAACCAACAGATTAATTTAAAAACTATTATTAGTTTTAAAATAAACCATGTAGTTTTAAAGATTTATTTTTTTTATTTATGATATGTAAATAAAATCAAATATAAATAAATTTCAATTACTCTTTTCAAATATGTTTTAGACTAATCAAATAATTAATAGTTTTATCACTAGGCATCATAGGTAATTGCCTAGGGCAGGGATGGCCAACACATAGACCGCGGTCGACCGCAAAGGTTTTGAAAGTAGCCCGCGAAGCTAAAGTTGAACAATTTGCTTTTACTTAAACTAATGTTTAAAAATCTTAATTCGATAATTTATTCTTACAATAATAGACTGACTGTAACGTACCCATAGTGTTTGTATTTATCCCGATGAACAATGCAAATGAATGTTAACGCATGTGCATATAAAAATCCTAAAATTGTTCGCCCATATTCATAGTCGCCCGCAGACTATATTTTACCAAAAAAGTAACCCCTAAGGGATAAAAGTTTGGCCACACCTGGCCTAGGGCATTACAAAAAGAGGAACACCAGCTTTTCATTACTAAAAAAATGAACAGAGAGTAACCATGATTTTTTCTTCTTAACTATTACCTGTAATGAGTCATTATCGTTACTTGTTTGTAATGGTTATGCATTATTTGTATTTATCAAAGTGACACAGTCAGTTCAACAGTCCACAATACATGATACACAATTTGTGATGTTTAATGTCAAATTGTTGTTTTACCATTTATAATGACATGTAATAAACATCAATAAAACAGTGATTGGCACTGCATCTTGTACTGTTTTATTCAGAACGTTGAATCTTTGTTAAATTAAAACATGCACTGATGCACTGAAATATTGCCTAGGGGTGAAATGATTTTAAAACTGGTATATCCTGTTTGCACTGAGCATTTCAATCTAGATTGAGATAAGATCGGCGACTGTGCCAGTGGTGCGACCTCGCCACCATTTCAATCTCGACTGAAACAAGGTTCAATCATGATCAACTTGAGAGTTTTTGAAAATAGATCCAGTCATAAGAGAGTTTCCACAATCCCAAGCGCACGAGAAGAAACAAGATGGCTGTGGAACACATGTCGTGCTATCAACAGAAAAATAAAAAGATGTTTGGAGAGACAATGAGATCTGGCTATTATTAGATATATGGCAAGAAAAACTATTTATTTGTAACCAAAACTTCCATTTTGTTTCTTGGTGTTTGTGACTTATCGAGTAGTTATGTTAGATTTATCATTGCATGCAATAGTAGTAGTAGTAGTAGTAGTTGAAAGGACCATGGCCGAAACACATAGGTATAGCNTCAAAAAGAATAATGTAAAAGGTTAGCGAGTATTGTCGGAAAATAGGCTGCCAGACAAATAGAAAAATTTATTGTTAGCAAATAAGTATGTAAATGAGGGGAGTGATCTCATACAGAATTGTGACGTCACCTCACAGTATAAAAACCGAATCTCAAGTGAAGATGCCTGAGGTGAACTCCAGATAGCAATGAGATTGGTGAGCTTAGTAGCAGTGAACAAGAGAGGTGTCCGATAGGATCAAATAGTTCCAAGGCGATTTTGAAGTTATTCGATTTGTGGATCGACGAATAGAGAAAGTCTTGAGAGTTGAGGAAATAGGTTCCTAGTATATTGAGGTGACAATTAGGATCTTTAATTCATAAGAATTATTGTTTATAAGTTAAGTCTTTGAATTTTGTCGAATTCCAAAGGGGAATAGATTTAAGTTAGAAACTAGATTGATTTGAGTTTTGTCAGGTTGATTCTTGTTGTGTTTCATTGAATAAATTTATGTTTGATTGTTACTAAATTTTGTAAATGGTTTATTACTAGAAATTTATTAAATATTTGATTTGTTATTGACAAACTTGGTCATTATTTAATTTCGGTGCACGCTAAAAGTCCAGGCCTGGCACGCTAACGCGAATCCGCATAAAGTACCCGTTAGGGAACGGCTATATCCAGCACACAGTCATGTCGTTAATCGTTGGAAAGTCGGAAAAATAATATAGTACTTTACATCTTTAATGTTGTATAAATATTTTATAGAAAATTTTCATTAATCATTATTTTGTTTATTTGTCAAGCCCACATTCTTGACTTTGTTGGATAATTGAAGTTTACTGTATTATTAATATATATTAATACGGAAGTATATACATGTATAACTTATTATATTACAAAGATCATTTGGTTATATTATATTATATTTATTTTACATAGAATTTTAGAAAAGCTGTCAGGCAGTTGACTTCCATTTTTATCATTTTTTGGAAAGACCATGTTCATTTTCTAGTTACTATACGAAATATGACAGTTGCAATGATTCTAGTTATGGTTTACTAATAAAAGTTTAGATCATTGATTATGAAGTACAGTTCAATAAAATATAAAAGTTTCTTTTGTTTATTTTAGAGTTATTGAGCAAGATCTTGCACCTTGGATGACATCAGGAATAATGCAAGAAATGTTGGAAGCCGTAAAAGATAGAGGAACTCATTATCAAATTATTAATCATAAATTATATCGTGAAGACGAATGTATGTTTACTTTCAGGTAATATATAATTTAGAACTATATTAAATTTCTTATTAACAGATAAAACGGATTTAAACAATTACATGTATAAATCATTAAACAATAAATTAATTATACATCCGATTATGTATTTTAGATGCACTGGAGTGGAACATTTTATTTTAGAAATTATTCACAAATTACCAGATATGGAATTTATTTTAAATACTAGAGATTGGCCACAAGTTAATAAGCATTGGATGACATATCCTGTATTTTCTTTTAGTAAAGTAAGTCATTTTACTTTTAATTTATCCTGTAAATGTGATCATAGGTAAAGTTATAATGCCACTGAATTATACAAAATATTGTTTAAAAGTCCATAATTTTGTAGGTAAAATTGTAGCTCTGAATTAGATGGTTGGGACCTTATCAGAACTGTAGATCATGCCCATAAAAGTAAAAAAAGTCAAAGGAAGCAATGGTCTACATATGACCCTTCACAAGATAGTGATGAGTCTGGGCTGCTTGTTAAATGTGCAATAGTCTTAACAGAGCATTCATCTTCCAGGGCACAGTTCCATGGAGCCCTGGAAGTAGTTGATGCAATGGTGTTTCTTATGTTTTATGAGGTTTGAACCATCTCTATAAAGTGGAAAACAGTTGATTTTTAGCATTGTTCTGAGAAATTATTCCAGAATTTTTCATTTTCCAGATTCAGGCTGATTCAGGGAGGCTATATCTTGTGAAGAGTTATATGTAGAGCATTGGTTTCTTTGAATATTTTTATGAGCATGGTCTACAGCTATGATAAGGTTCCAACCACCTCATTCAGAGCAGCAATTTTATCATTCTGTGTGGTTTTTTTCCTACCTAAAATTAAAGAAACATTTAATTTTTGTTTAGATTTGTATAGTTTCCAATAAAGTTTTCAATGTACATCTTTTATGATAGACGAATAACATTACTGATTATTTTCAATCTTACATCATTGGAAAACAAGATTTTTTTTTTATTAATTTAGAAATTGTTTGTCGTAATAAAATATTCATTAAAATAAGATTAAAAGTTAAAAGTTTTACTGTATTTTCTGAAAAACTATAAAGTTTTTCATGTCAGTGTGGATGTAGTATTTCTAAGAACAGTAATTTATGACTGAGTCTATACATTAATTCATTTAATGATGCATTTATGTGCATGGATGAGATATTAAAAGTGGGAGTTTAATGAGTGCAGAAAATTATTAAAATAAAAGATCTCTTGGCCTCTAAAGTGCTGAAAATGGATCATGTGAATCCCATAATTAAAACAATTAATTTTATTAGAATTAGAGGACTAAATCACTGCCAATTCACACAATTTTTAAAAGATCTTGATGAAAAATATTTAGATATTCCATACTTTGCAGAAGTACAGTGGTTTAGTCACAGATCAATGCTTAAGCAATTTTTTGAATTGCATAAACATATTGTTACGTTTATGGCTGAAAAGGGCAAACCGATTTAACACAGTGATGAATATGGCTTGACTTTGCATTCTTAATAGGATGATGGAACACTTAAATAATTTGAACGTTAAACTTCAAGGAAAAAAATGTAATTGTTATGAAACTGTACTCAAGTGTTCAAGCTTTCAAAATAAAATTAAAATTGTGGGAGTTGCAGCTACGAGAACAAAAACTTGACCATTTCCCTAGCATTCGTGGGATCGGCATGTACAAAGCAAATAAATTAGCAGATTTTTCTAACCATTTTCTTGATCTTATTGCTGAATTTGATAATTGTTTTGTAAATTTTTGTGAGCTCAGTATGTACGACTTTCCTCTTTTTAACGATCTATTTATGCTCGATGTTGGTAAAGCACCGACTTACTTGCAAATGGAACTAATAGATTTGTAGTGTGATACTGCCTTAAAAAGTAAGTTTAATAATGTTGGCATTTTATACAAAAGTACTTCAAAAATCAAAATAGCTATCCCAACTTAAGGAACCATGCTGCCTACATTTTATGCATGTTTGGAAGTTCATGTGTGTGTGAACAAATGTTTTCAACAGTGAAGATTATTAAATCTAAATACCATTCAAGATTTACAGATGAACATCTTCAGTCCGTTTTGTAAATCAATACAACATCGTTGACATCAAACATCAAGGAGATAATGAAGCGTAAAAGAAGTCACATTTCTGGATCCTCAAAATAATAGAGAGATTGCGGTCGACGTTTTCAATGCGAAAACGTGTATGTCGGACCTTCAGCGCCACCATCCTGTAAGCCTAGAGGTTTGACAATGGCATCTGGAATGTCAAGCATGATTCCACTGACATTCCAAATGCAATTGTCAAACTTCTAGGCTTACAGGATGGCGGCACTGAATGTCCGATGTACACATTTTCGCGTTGAAAACGTCGGCCGCAACCTCTCTAATATTTCGGTTTAATACGTCTCTACTTAAAAAAAAAATTATAACTTTTTTTTAATAAAATCATTTTTTTTTTATATACTTCTCACTTATACTTAGTATTATTACATTTGCATTTTTAATCTGGCCCGCTGTCATACTCGAGACAAAAAATTGGCACTTAAAGAGTTTGAGTTTGACACCCCTGATTTAAATAATATTTACTTCATTTCTTACCATAAACTTAAATATAATTACTGTGTAAGGTATAAATATTCTAAATTAATTACTGTTTTAATTAAAAAACATAGTTAATCTATATTTAATAGATGATACAATGATCTGGATCAACTTGAATCAGTTCATTTTAATTATTGAAGGGAGAATTACTAGAAAATTGGAAGGACATTAAACAAAGTTATGATTACTTTGAAATTTAGAACTAAAATGTTTGATTCAACACTTTGAAATTAAAAAAACAATGACTAATTATTTCATATTTTAGTCAATATAAAATATTCAGTTCATTTTATCATTAGAATAATTTATATTTAAATACTTCTAGACATCTCAATATTTAGATATTATGTATCCAGCATGGACATTCTGGGAAGGTGGACCTGCTATTAGTCTTTATCCAACAGGTCTTGGAAGATGGGATTTACAAAGAAAAATCATTTCTAAGTATGCTTGAATTAATGATTTTATTTAATATACTATATAATATGATCATATATAACTTTGTTTTTTTTATAAATATAGACTTAAATCTTTATGAGAATAAGATGATGTTTAATTATTGTATATGTAATAATGATGAATGTATAAATTTGGTTCCATTTTAAACATTTTATTTTCCAAAAGGTTTCTATACCAAGGCATATAGGAGTAAAACTAGATATTGTCTTCCATGAAAACTTTTAAGTTAAAAGTTTTAACTTAAAATTCTTTTCTAGCAGAGATTTGTAAAAATTGTTTATAGAAAAGTCTATTAATTATAGTTGACTTTACAAAAGTTTATATGCTTTTAACTAGTTCAAATGTATCAATATATCCTTTTAATATTAGAGTCAATAAAACCAGTCTTTTCACTAATTATAGCCTTATTTATTTAAAAATAATAATAATCAGTTATCATCATCAATATAGGTGAGTTCTAAAGTTATTATAATAAGTTGATTTTAATGTACAGTCGACCCCCCTATAACACTATTGATTTTTCCATTTTATATGAATTCCATATTGTACGAGTCACTTAGATTTTACAAATACGTGTGCCGGGCTGTGAACGGCTCATGTATTTGTAAAATCTAAGTGACTCATACAACATGGAATTCATATAAAATGGAAAAATCAACAGTGTTATGGGGGGATCGACTGTATATTTATTGAATTTTCTATAAAAACTAATTAATAAAAAGAAAAAAATGCTCGTGCAAGTGTTGTTTTGGATGATTTAGTTCTAAAGGAAAATTAAATATTACAACACAGCTCCATTATAAGGCAATAAAATTTAGTGAAGAAACTTGAAGTTATTCGTTAAGTTTCGTCAGTAGAAGTAACTTTATTGATGCCAATGGAGATATAAGAAATTAAAATGATATTGGAATCACATTGTTAAATTACCTAGTATTGGACATAACATTAGAATGTACTTTTTAATAGAGTAGTTATGAGTAGTAAAATTTAATTAATAACAGGTCAGTTATTTAGTTACTTCATAATGTAATGAAAAAATAGTATATATTATTTCTATATTAATATTTATTTATCTGTGAATTGGCTAGTAAGTTTCAGAATAATTTTAAGAATGTCTGAAAATTTTAGTTTGCAATTGTTTCTCATTTAACTATAATTAATTTATTTTTGATTCTAGTTATATGAAATGATTGTAATTATATTACAGTAATACCTCGACTTACGCTACCCTGACTTACGCGAACTCAGAGTTACGCGATTTTCAAATCTTGTTGATTCGTCTTTAGTTTGAGCGCCACGCAACTCTCGATTACTCACTCCCCACACTATTGTTCAGCTTAAATGTTCGGACGTGTCGCACGAAATCAACACATAGCTACAATTTATTTTGTGTTACTGATTTCTGTTTGTTATACAGAGACTTGAGAGACTCTATGTGGTGATTTCTTGCAACCGTGAACAAATCAAAAGACAAGATAAGATTAACAAGAACATTTACTAGCTTACATACATCCGACTTGGATTTTACACAAATTGCGAAATTATACCCCGACTTACACGAATTCGACTTACGCGGTTATCGCTCGGTCCCACCTATCGCGTAATTTCGGGGTATTACTGTATATCATTTATTTAAAACTGGTTATTAAGGTCTGCTAAGAAGTGGCCTTGGAAGAAAAAGAAACCTGTAGCATTTTTCCGTGGTTCACGTANAATGAATGAAATGAAATGTAATATAATTACAATCATTTCATATAACTAAATCGCAAAACTCTGGGTTCGCATAAGTCAGGGTAGTGTAAGTCGAGGTATTACTGTAATTATATTACAGTAATACCCAGAGTTTTGCGATTTTCAAATCTTGTTGATTCGTCTTTAGTTTGAGCGCCATGCAACTCTTGATTACTCACTCCCCCCACACTATTGTTCGGCTTAAATGTTCGAACGTGTTGCACAAAATCAACACATAGCTACAATTTATTTTGTGTTATTTATTTCTGTTTGTTATATCTACGGAGACTTGAGAGACTCTATGTGGTAATTTTTTGCAACCGTGAACAAATCAAAAGACGAGATAAGATTAACGAGAACATTTATTAGCTTACATACATCCAACTTGGACTTTACACAAATTGCAAAATTATATTCTGACTTACATGAATTCAACTTACGCAGTTATCGCTCGGTCCCACCTATCGCGTAAGTTCGGGTTATTACTGTATATCATTTATTTAAAACTGGTTATTAAGGTCTGCTAAGAAGTGGCCTTGGAAGAAAAAGAAACCTGTAGCATTTTTCCGTGGTTCACGTACAAGTGCCGAAAGAGATCCTCTGATTCTGTTATCCAGAAGTCATCCTGAATTAGTTGATGCTCAGTATACTAAAAATCAGGCATGGAAGTCTGATAAAGTAAATATATTTGATACTTAATAAAATAACGATATAATTAAATATTCTTAATATTTTTTTTTAAACTAATTTCGATTTGCTTTATCTCAAGGATACATTAGGTGCTAAACCAGCAAAAGAAGTACTTTTGGAGGATCATTGTCAATATAAATATTTATTTAATTTTCGTGGTGTAGCAGCTAGTTTTCGCTTAAAGCATCTTTTTCTCTGCAAATCGCTGGTTTTTCATGTTGGATATGAGTGGTTAGAGTTTTTTTATCCAGCTTTAAAACCATGGGTTCATTACATTCCAGTAAATAAAGATTTGCATAATGTAAAGTGAGTATGATACATTATTTTTTGTGTTGTTATATTACTTTGATTATATAATAACTGAAAATATTAAAATTAGAAAATTTATTTAAAATTTCCCAAAAGAGACAATAGAGAGGTTTCTGCCGACGTTTTCAACACGAAAACGTGTATGTCGGACGTTCAGCGCTGCCTTTCTGTGAGTGTAGAAGTTTGGCAATGGTGTTTGGAATGTCGAGCATGATTCCACTGACTATCCAAACACCATTGTCGAACTTCTATACTCACAGGAAGGCGGCACTGAACGTCTGACGTACACGTTTTTACGTTGAAAACATTGGTCAAACCTTTCTAATATGTAAAAGGTGTCCTTGAACTTTATCTTTTTCACTTGTCAGGAATTTTGAGTTTTTGTTGAAGTACAAATCCATTGACTTACAAATATTAATTATTAATTCAGAAAGTATCGGTTAATAAAATTTTTAATACCTTTAATCTATTACTATAAAATATATCTTGTATTTGTCATCTATCTATAATTTATTTTAATCTATGATTGTGATATATTTTTAGATATATTATTTAAATATATATCCAAATTATTTATTTTATTTAAATAAAAATGAACAGAATACCTTAAAGTCTTGAAAAAAATAAGTGCTTTAAACTTAAGAAGTAATATTTTTATAATAAACATATATAATTTTAATTATAAAAATTACAGTTTGTTCTATTTATATGTTTAAAATGTATCATTTTGATTCCATAAGTTTGGTTTAGAAAATATGTAAAATTTATGTAATTTTAATTGAAATATAATAATAATTATGGTAACTTATTAATAGAGAACTGCTTGATTTTGCAAAAGAAAATGATGTTGAAATGAAGAAGATAGCAGAAAGGTTAGTTTATATAATTATGTTTTAATATTTTATTTAATTATAGAAGAATCTGCTTATTGTGATCATGGATATTATCATCAATTGTCTAATATTATCAAACTGACGTGGTCTAAAGCAATGTTTTTCAACCTGCGGGTCACAAAGCCTTACACGGGGGATCGCGGGTAAAAGAAAAAGACAAGTGTTTGTAGGTCCTACACAACAATAAAAAAAAACCTACAATTTCAGGTAGAAGGCTGTACCTGTTTATTTTACAGTATAATTGGTTTTTTAATTGATAATTAGGTCTCAACAGAAAGAAAATTAAATACAGTACGTAGTTTTTAAAATCACTGTTATAGTTTTAATATGGTCTTGGGGGGTTGCCAGAAGTTTCTAACTTGTAAAGGGGTCGCATATTCAAGAAGGTTGAAAAACACTGGTCTAAAGCATAAAAGTTAAAGTACATTTATAGAATTTAATGCTATCAAGCTTATATATTGGCTTCTAGTTTGAGGACTTATCACATCTTTTGGGGAATGTTTTCAATTGGACACAGCGGGACATTTTTGGGCTATTCTATTGATATTTTATTAAATATGCATTTCGGACAGTTCTGTTCCTCTTCATTTTAAACTACGTACTTTTTGGGTTACGAGTTCTTTTACAGTTATATTATGTTTTTTTAAAAAGAAAAACTACAATAATAATATATCTATATATACAGATATGTTTTGTTACATTGTATAAAAATATACATTTTTGATGGGAATACGTCTTTAAATTTGCTTCCGTAGTGTTAGGCAATTCAGAAAACTGATGATAACAAAATCAGGGGATAGAGTTTGGCATTGCAGCTATGTATCTATCATCTACATCTAAAATTTAATTACACCACTCGATAGTTAAAGAATCAAACAATTCATTATGTTGAGTGGAGACTGTGACGCATCGCGCGTGGCAGAGGGGGAAGCGCTGCCATTTTGAGGTCGTTTCACCGCCTCACATACTTTCCGTTTAGTATACATTTTGACTCAAAGAAGCTATGATGCTCGTTTGAGTTTCAATTTACAGCTCTCATCAGTATTTATCGATTGCGTACACAAAATATAAGTGTGGAATAGTTATGGTGAATATATATGGTTTAAAGTTAAAAATTAAGAAAACTTAATACAATTGGAAAGGGCTTCTCAAGAGTAATCCAATGATACCCATAAAACACCATATGATAGAGTGAAACGGTGCTGGAAACATAAAAATATTACCTATTAACGTACATGTATTCATGTAAAACACACGGTTGTGTCCTCCAACACAGCCACACCCCACAATTCTTTTTTTATTCATTTTTATTGGTTTTTTTTCTGGGATCATTTTTAAGGATATATTAAATCTATAAATATATTTTATAAAATATTACAAAATTGACTACAGTTTATTAAGAATAAAAAAAAAATCTTTTAAATTACTCACTTTCTATAATGGAATTTTTAATCTCAAAAAGCCTATTAGAGAACAGAAACCAAATTGAATACAGAACTCAAATTGAATTTTTAAATGGCCGAGGTTCGAGCATGTATCCTACACAGAGATTCTATATCATAAAAAAAATAATAAACCAGCAACGAGTTGCTCAACTTTCCCAGAAACATTTAAAATTTTGGTGGTGCCATCTGTTATTGTATTTTATTTTAAGAAATTTTTATGTTTTTAACTGTTACAAAATGACAAAAAGCTTAATTTTGAAGGGGAGGAATGAATTTTATAAAAAACTGTAAATTGCGAATCACACCTAAATTCAAACTTTCCAGCAAAATAAAAGTCTAAAAATTATGAAATTCGAACATTTTTGGCCACTAAATTTATCAGCCTTCCTCAGGAAATATAAACTGAAAAAACTGTTCTATAAATAGAACGTAGCTGCCTTGTAAATTTTTAAAAGAACGAAAATGGCTGTGACGTATCGCGTATGACATATATTATGAGTCTAGATGTGTTTCCACGCAGGACGTATATTATGAGTCTAGATAGTGTTTCCACGCAAATAGAGATGAATTTTATTTCCATATTTCTGTCTGTACGGTTGGAACATTACTTCTGCATATTGAGAGATTACTTCCTAAGCTCTATCCCTGAGGCACAATCATAACACTCGCAGTTACTCACTTATTATGCTATTTGTCCAGTTTTCATTTTAACAAGCATATCTACATCCAAAAATGTGGAGTACCCATGAGTTAGCCCCATTTCAGGGGCTCTCTGTGAATTGGTCCTACGACAATTGGAGGAGTGGTCATTAAAAAACATCAAACATAACATTCTGCTTTACACCTGATATATCAATGACATTTTAATTGTATGGAG
Source organism: Centruroides sculpturatus (assembly GCF_000671375.1). NCBI lineage: Eukaryota > Metazoa > Arthropoda > Arachnida > Scorpiones > Buthidae > Centruroides > Centruroides sculpturatus. The sequence continues at coordinate 962,751 of NW_019384316.1, forward strand.
AAAACATTCTGATATTGGGGAGGTGTTAAAGGTGTTTAATAATAACACCTATGGATTAATGCTAAAGTTGTAATCAGGAAAGCTGTAATAGCATTAATTTCTTAGACATCAAGATTCAAGTAGCTGATAACAAATTCACCACAGCAATTTACTGCAAAGCTACTTATGTCCTCCCCTATTCATACCTTCCAATTCAGCAGACCCATGGTCATATAAGACATTCGCATTCTGCAAACTAGTGGCCAGAGCCTACTCCCATTCTACACATTGTCGGATACCAACAAGGAACTGGAACATCTCAAACAGGTAGCATCCAACCACGGATATGGCCGCACATTTATTGACAATCTGGCATCCAAATATCTAGCTCATTCATCCAACAATGTTAACAAAGCAGAGACAAATCGGGTGGTCTTAGACTACAAACCATCGCTACATCGCATATATAGAAGGATTGCAAATAATTTAAACATACTCCTTACCTATAGAAGGAAACCCAGCATTTTCCGCCTTCTCTCAAATGCAAAGGACGGCATGGAGGACGCTCTGGTTCCTGGGATTTACCACATCCCCCTACATGACGAGAGGTTTGACAGATTACTATCTTACGTAGGATCCACATACAGATCGCTGCAAGCCAGACTAAAGGATCACAAATATGACATGCTAAAAGGTAACATCAATACGGCTTTAGCATGGTATGCCAGCGATCTGAGGATTCCCCCATTGGGACCAGGCCAGGCTAATAATAACATAAATAAATAAATAACACATTTTTTGTTTGGGATTTATAAGCTTACTGTAAAACTTTTTATTGTATTTTGATTTTAAACACAAAATGTAAATCTACAATGAGCTTAATACACAAGGTCTTCGACAGGCAAAGTATTAAAATTTTAGAAGCAGTAGAGATCTACAAGGCGAGAGGAGTGGAACCTGCATCAACACTGATGTCATTCATGTATCATCTGAGTGGAAACACTATCTAGACTCATAATATATGTCATACACGATACGTTACAGCCGTTTTCGTTCTTTTAAAAATTTACAAGGCAGCTACGTTCTATTTATAGAATGGTTTTTTCAGTTTGTATTTCCTGAGGAAGGCTGATAAATTTAGTGGCCGAAAATGTTTGATCTTCATAATTTTGGACTTTTATTTTGCTGGAAAGTTTGAATTTAGATGTGATTCGCGACTCTTCAGTTGCAGTTTATGGTGAGGTCGTATTTAAAACTGTAAATGCTAATAATGAGTAAAATTGTCATTAAATTCGACCCTACTGGAGATACACACAACAATGGGATGTATGGTATAAAAATAAATAAGTACAGTATTACAAGAATAAAGTAATTTTCCGTCAAGGTTTGTTATGATAAGTTACACACATGAAAGTGAACTACATACGCTATCATAAGTATTCAAACTAAATTTACTTACACAAATATGTAATTATTATATCTTTTGGATATGATTACTTGCATCTTTCTTTTCAATTGTCTCATTGATCTTGATACTGTAATATAGAGATCCCTATCATTAAGAGCTCTGCATGGTATAAGATTAAACGCCCTTATAAATCTTCCTTAGATTACTGCTTCCTTATGTGAACTACTGCTTTAAAAAAGCTGTGATATGTCACTCATTTAAACAGACTGTTTTGCTATACAGTGCTCTGTTAACTGGAATCTCACTGTATATAAAATATAAGGGAATATGTTGGAAAGATGGAAGAGTACTCTCTTAGCAAACTGCTCCTTTATCTGGATAATGGACTTAACTATAATGAATAAATCTCCAAGTTATACATTTTTTAATTATTATAACATGTCAATTTAATGTCAGATTTAATATAAACTAGAATTTCCACTTATTTTAGTCTCATTTACTTACCCAATTAATGTTAACATGCATTTATTATTGTCAGTCTTGGCTAGTTTCAAGTGATTACAATAAACAAATTCTGTATTTCTTTAGTAAGGTGCTCCACAAAAGTATAGAACCACTTCAAATTTACTATATGAAGGTTAGGAATTACACATAAGATGTAGCTATCTTTCTTATATTATTCAGGATTTATGAAAACATAATTTGTCAAAACTCATAGTTTCCTATATTGCAGCAAACAGTAGAAATTGTAAAAAAAACCGATTTTAAGCACCATAAAAGTATAGAATCGACTAGTAAATTAATGCAAAAAGAATTATATACTATAAAATAGTTTAATTTAGTAATTTATTTGCATACCACCTTCACTGATAACATCGAAAATGCAATTTGGCATGCTATCAACAAGGTTTTTTATGATTGATGCCTCAAGGCAGTTCTAAGCAGTGACAATTGCTTGTTTTAAGTGTTCAACGTCGGCATATAGATGATTTTGGTCATAAATTTGGTCAACCAAGATCCCCCAAATGTTTATTTATAGGGTTGCAATCAGGAGAACAAACTGCCCAATTTATTTATTTTCAAACCACTGTTTTATATCTTGTGATACGTGGCTAGATGCATTGTCCTATTGAAAAATAAGAGAAATTTTTCTGAATCTATGTTTGTATGGCAGCAATTTGTTCTTTAGAACTTGATAGTCGACACAGTTAATGTGACAGGTAACGAATGCCAAATCTGATTTTCTCAATGCAGGAAAAGCACCCCAAACCATAATACTCCCACCACCAAAGTTCATTTGCGTAAAGTACTTGGCTTTTTTTGTAAATTACACCAATAGAACCAATAAAACCAATAGAACCAATAAAAATTACACCAATAGAATGCTAAGCCACCTGGCCCATTGAAATTAAACTTTTTTTGTCCAAATAAAGATTATCTATACAACAAAAAAATTGCTATTTCATGTGCTAGCACGATAGGTCTAAATGAAACAAAAAGCTTGCCTTATTCCATTGAATGGCCATATTAAAATAAACAAACACCTTTCTCTATTCCAGCACACTTTTAATGCGTTGAAAAACGTTTTCGATCGTTTTAATTGATCATCATCAGTTCAAAATTCGAACTATACAACAAACAAAGTATTCGAAAAAATAGAAAAAATTTCACGTCGCTTATTTACAAATTAACGCTAAAGCTCATGCGCGTACTTATAAAACTTATAGATTAAACCTAAGTAATTACAGGTATACCTCGACTTACGTCGTTTCGAGTTACGTCGTTCCCGATTATACGTCGTTTGTCAAAAAAGTATATGGAAAAATAAAAATCAAGTTTAAGTNATTAGAGAGGTTGCGGCCGAAGTTTTCATCTGTAAAACGTGAACGTCGAACGTCGAGCGCCGCTATCTTGTAAGCGGCACTCGACGTTCGACGTTCACGTTTTAAAGATGAAAACTTCGGCCGCAACCTCGCTATTGTAAACAATACATAAATTTTTGATTGATTATTTTATGACGTGCTATACACATGGTCTTAAAACGAATTACAGTAGTTAGAAAACAAATGACTATTAAGTTTAACAAATTTAGATTTTTACAGCTATGATGATATGCTAAAGATATATGCACTTATGTTCAAAAAATAAGCATAATTGTCTAATCTGTAGATAAGAGTCCAGGTATGGTTTACAAAATGATTAGGATCCATAGAGAATGGGAAACTGATATAACAGTCCCATGAGCGTAACGGAAAAAGACCATTTTGTAGGTAGTGGTATAATGGTCAATGGCAACATTATACTTAAACTCTTTTCGCCCTGTGGACACTAAGAGGGTTTCACATAGTGCTAAACTTATTAATGGCTTTATGGACAGTGAAGATATTTGCTACATGAAATTCGTATGTGGAGGTGCTCTAGCCTTTCACTGAGAACACTCCAAGATCTTCAAGGTGCTATTGTTCAAGAATGAATTTTGCTTCCAGCAGAGCTTATAAACACCATTATAACCAGCATGAGAAATTGCTATTCATCATGTGTGCATGCGGAAGGGAACCACATTCCATATTAATCATTTTCTTTTGCAAAAAGGATTAACAACAATGCTTAGTATCTTTTCTCATTATATTTGGTTTGGTATAATTTAGATAAAATTTTTTCTTCTCAATTGTTTTTGTTGCATAAAGAATACAATTTTCTGCTTGTATGTTATGTTTCATGCTGTTCTGGTCAGCAGTTCTTGAGATAATCCAAATTATTGGTTTTGCTTATCTTTTGGAAATGAGTATATATTACAGTAAAAAAACCTTTGATTTATATAATCTTTAAGCATTTGTCTGTCTCCTTCAATCATTAATAATAATTAACACGATTAGAGAGAAAGGTGCTTGTTTATTTTATTTAATATTTCCAGTAAGCATTTAGTTATTTATTTAATGGCCATATTTTTCCTAGCAAAGTTGAGTTGGACAGGTTTGTGTTCAGGCTTAAGAGCAGGAGCACTTCTCATTCAAGACTGAACAATGATGACATTGCCATGTAAACGTCATCATTCAAACGGTTTCGTGATGTACTTGAATTCTCAAATTTTACATGCGTGTATGCTGTGGAATTAGAAGCTGCATTAATAATTCATCTGCGGTCTTGCAGGGTAAGCTTTGAAGGACATCCACTTCTACGCTTTGGTCCATAATTTGCTGGATTTGACAAATAATGCTGAATGACCTTTTTTGAATGTTTGACGCTGTTTGCTGCTTTCTGATGACTTAAACCAGTACTTCTCAAAGCACCAATTTGTGCTTTCTTAAAATCTGTTAAATGTGTACCACGAGGCATGACGAAAGAAAATACTTTCACACTTCAAACTTGTGAGGAAGATGGCAGTTCTATACTTATGTGGCGGTATGTAAATTGACTTCCGTGTTATTTCACAGTCAGCTACGAATTAGTTTCCTAAAATTATGTTCTTATAAGTTAGGTGCTGAATTACACATAAAAAAATCTATTTCTATCTTTTAGTGCATGTTCTGACCTTAAAAGACCAATTTTTTGAGCGGTTTTATACTCTTGTGGGGCACCTTATAATAATTTTTTATATTTAAACCTAAAAACAATTATTTTTTTGTAATTTGTATAGGGGATATAACTTCATTTGGGACCATTTACAAATGGAAGATATATCATGCTATTGGTATGAACTTCTAAAACAATATAGTAAGTTATTAAAATATAAACCAAAGAGAAATCCTAATTATAAACAGATTCAAACAATGAAGAAAAATAAATAATGATTATAATTTTATAAAAAAATTTATATTTTATATTTCTTGTAATATTTTTAATATAAAAATTCACGAATGATGTTATTATTTGGAGTAAATTATTGTAATATTTCTAAATTTACAATATAAATCCAATCACTAGCATGCATACAGGTAATAAAGTATAAAGATTATGTAATTAAAAATTATAAAAATTAATCTTTAAATGTTTTTATTAGCAAATTATTATTTTATTTTTATTAATAACTTAATAATAATATAGAATAATATTTTGCATCTGTAAAATTTGTAAACTAAAAAGATTTAACTTGTAAAATTATGCGCCGTTAAGAATGGGCATAATTTTTGTGATCCGATCAGCCTTATATTCTTTCATTATTTTTTAATACTAATACGTATTTTGGAATATCTATAAAACGGTCAAAAATAATGTTGTACGCACTTTCTATAATTAAAACATTTATATATTGCATTACACGTCTTTGTAAAAACTACTAAATAATTATTTAGCAAGAAATTAATGTTTTCTTATAAGTAACGTACTTATGTTTAATTCCATTGCATTCTATATACATAAATTATTTGTTTAGTAATGATATTTTATGTACCGATTCATCTTTTAAATGGTTTATACATCTATGTAAAGTATTGCAAGCTAATAACTTGAGAACATCTTGACTGATGCAAACTGCTATCTTTCATGTTATTTTGGTTTGAAACGAGGTTTGTGACAATGATAAAAATTGTCATTCCTTGACCTCTCGTACAGGAACGGGACAACTTATAAATTTCAAGTGAATCTCTAGGGAAGTGTGTAATTTTGGATTCTGCAGAAAAAGATAACAAACTTTCATCTAAAACATTATTCTATAACTTGCATTTATTAAAAGTTATGGACAGTTGAAGCTCTGAGTTGGTTCGAATTGTTCAGTCCCTGCTCTCCGATTGCATGTTCAATTATAAGAAAATGTATACTAAATCTGAGAAAAAAATGCAATTTGAGCAAGATGATGTTCCGCACATTTCGACACGGATACGCATACCCTATTAAATCAGGAATTTGGTGACGTATAGATAGCCCATGGAGGACTCTTTCAATGGCTCTCTTATTTGCCTGATCTCACACTGTCCGGTCAACAATTTATATCAACCGAAAGCTTAAACTGTTGGTAACTTTTAATAGATACAAGTTATAAAAAAAATGCTTTAATGAAAGTTTATTTCCTTTTTCTGTAGAATTCAAAAATATACACTTTTTCTTTAAAGTTTGAAATTATAAAGATGTTTCCTGTTTCTTATGAAATAGGATAAGGAGCGACATAATGTTATCGTTACAAAGCTCGTCTGAATATAGTTTATATTGATCAAATTGTCCTCAAGTTATTTGCTTGTAATACTTTACGTCCTTGTATATAAGCATTTAAAGTTTTCTTCGAGTTATACTAAATATTTTTTCTGTTGTCATACATTATAAAATAAATATTTATTTTATAATAAATGTATTATTTAGTTTTAATATAAAATTGAGTAAAACATTAACAATTAAATGTTGTTCTATATTTTTATATAAATGTATTGCAGAACTTCATATTGACAAATTTGTTAGGAATTATTGTCCAGAATTTCTAGTTGGATAGGAAAATAAATGAAGTATTTAGGATATTTACAAAATTTCAAATTTTTGAAATAATAATAATAATAAAAAAATTATAACATCTTTAATAAATTAATGTTTTTAAATATTTTTTTGAGATTAGACTGCTTATCATCAATAAAAGGTTATGCTAAAGATATATGCACTTATGTTCAAAAAATAAGCATAATTGTCTAATCCGTAAATAAGAGTCCAGGTATGGTTTACAAAATGATTAGGATCCATAGAGAATGGGAAACTGATATAACAGTCCCATGAGCGTAACGGAAAAAGACCATTTTGTAGGTAGTGGTATAATGGTCAATGGCAACATTATACTTAAACTCTTTTCGCCCTGTGGACACTAAGAGGGTTTCACATAGTGCTAAACTTATTAATGGCTTTATGGACAGTGAAGATATTTGCTACATGAAATTCGTATGTGGAGGTGCTCTAGCCTTTCACTGAGAACACTCCAAGATCTTCAAGGTGCTATTGTTCAAGAATGAATTTTGCTTCCAGCAGAGCTTATAAACACCATTATAACCAGCATGAGAAATTGCTATTCATCATGTGTGCATGCGGAAGGGAACCACATTCCATATTAATCATTTTCTTTTGCAAAAAGGATTAACAACAATGCTTAGTATCTTTTCTCATTATATTTGGTTTGGTATAATTTAGATAAAATTTTTTCTTCTCAATTGTTTTTGTTGCATAAAGAATACAATTTTCTGCTTGTATGTTATGTTTCATGCTGTTCTGGTCAGCAGTTCTTGAGATAATCCAAATTATTGGTTTTGCTTATCTTTTGGAAATGAGTATATATTACAGTAAAAAAAAGCTTTGATTTATATAATCTTTAAGCATTTGTCTGTCTCCTTCAATCATTAATAATAATTAACACAAGTTTAATTTTCTTTGCTTCATATTTTGTATAAATTTTCATATTACATTTGGAATTGTAACAATTGTAAGCCAATTCTGTTATAGTTCAAGATATTATTATAGTTTTTTTTGTCATTGTTTTTAAATATAAAAATTTATTTTCAAAAATTTAATAGGTTGTATTGTAAAATATACAAAAATAAACTGATATTGGCTGAGTGATAAAACTCAGTTATGGCAGTTCTATCTGTATTTTTCACAAGTTTTAATGCTAGAAAACACATGAGAAACTTAAATAATTTTATTATTACTATATATATTAAACGTTTTAAATTTAATATATTAAAACACTTTCATTTTTTTTCTCTTCAAGCATTTGTTGCATCTGATCAGGGCTATTTCAAGCCCTTTTGGTGTCTCCAGCTTGAGGTTCTTTAGAGGCATTATACAATTACAGATCTACAACAAAAATATTAGTAATAAGTAGTGAGATGAGGTACCAGATATGCTCATGCCTTAATGCAGCATTGTGTCTGCGCTGCCTTTACTATTACTATCAGTGGCGTGCCGTCATTAGAAGCGTTGGAAGCGCCGCTTCCCTCATATTTTCTAAAAAATAAATAAATATTAATTTTAATTATATGAAAATAATCGCACAATATTTTATTATAACCGCATTATGTATCTTATTACAAATTTCTATACTACACGTGGAAAAAAACAAAACAAAAAATTGCTATTGTATATTAGAATATTAGTGACGGAGTGTAATCTCCTGTATTTTCAGATTACGAAAAGCAAGATTTGCGCATGCGCTTTACAGAACACCAACCTCACCCGGTGTAGCCGGTGGAAGCCTACGACCTTGGGTGAAAGCTGCACACATATAAGATTACAACTCTGTCAAGGACCGGTTCTGGGCTGTTAGCCGCCTGCCCACTAGATATTTCGATTACGTGAATAACGAGTAGATTTATAACTTAACCCAACCGATAAGAATTTACTGGTATGTTTTTACGATAGTTCTGTATAGTTGACAGGAGTTTAAAAAATCCATTAAAATATTTGATATATTTATTCCGCTCTCCGATTTTATATTACTCACGGATTTCGATGTTAAACCAGTGATATTACGATTTCGTACATCCCATCTTTAAGGGGATGTAGAAAAAAACGTGTACAATTCTTGTATAATGTTAAAAAATTAACCGTTACTTCGACAGCGTCATTTACAACTAAATTTAATGAATGAGAGAGATGCACCAGGTACAGAAAAGGCTCTAGAATTTATTTTCCTTAAATTTACGATTTATGTATCCGTTGTCGTAAAAATTTGTCTTTCCACTTTTTTCCCGAGACTACAAATATTCGAGTACAAAGTAACTGGTTTCGACTTATTTCTACTTAAGAAGTAGTTAAATAATTAAGCGATTAGGGAATTGGGGACGTAAACAAAACCCTGATGAAAGAGCCGGAATTTTACTTAAACAAAAGCCTAACCGGACCAATATCTAGCCGAGTACAGTGGGACTGATTTCTTCGTAATATTAGATGTAATAAAGACAGAAATTTTTCCAGTTCAATGAAAGTGAGTAAAAGTTGTAAATTTTGGAAATTTCCGTGGACACCTGGTCTTAAAACGAATTACAGTAGTTAGAAAACAAATGACTTTTAAGTTTAACAAATTTAGATTTTTACAGCTATGATGAGAAACGTTTAAAATTTACAACAACCCTGTCGCGTCCTTTGAGATATACTAGTGATGAGACAAAAGAGACATTAACCGGTATCGGCACCCTCGGGATTTGGCAAGCATGCACCGCACCGCACACCTACCAAGACCGTCTCTGATTCCATCCACGAGCCACTGGTAGGGAGCAATTTTAACTAGGTGGATTGTTTTAATATTTAAAAAGTAAAGACTATTTTATGTTATTTTTATGTACGTTTCTTCACAAAACTATATTTATAATTTTCTTTAAAAGTATATTCATACAATTGAATATTTTGTACCAGGTATGTATAATTGTATATCATCACACATTTTATTTTAACAAGTAAGTTTTTATAATTTTATTTTTAATTTTAGCCCTTATATTATAGCTAGCAATTTAGAATGTAATTGTGATATCGAAAATTTATTTCAAAAAGTTTTGGCTCGAGACCATATAATGAAAAAGAAAAAATTTGTTCGACATTTTCATGATAAAATTTATGAAGATATAAAATGGCTTTGTGGATGCATAAAAATGCAAAATTTGTTTTGTTGGCCTTGCCTACTATTTTCAAATAAAATTAGTGTGTAGAATGAGATTGGCTTTGACGATTTAAATAATTTGAGTAAAGCTGGCAAAAGACACGAAAATCCTAAATCTCGCATCGATTCTTTCGTAAAATTGAAGCAATTTGGAAATCAAAATAGAATAGAATTTAACATTAGTACACAATATAAAATATATATTGAAAATTATAACGAGATAGTTACGGCTAATAGATATATTTTAATTAGTAAATGTTATCGATGCGAGAATTGGCATTTAGAGGGCTATAGAATCTATTAAATCTAATATAACAGAGTTAATTATATTGAACTTGCTTATTTATTAAGTGCGTTAGATAATCTATTAATTAAAAATACATTTAGAAAAGTCTACGGTTTTTACTGGCTTATCGAACAAACGAATATGAATGGACCGTAGACCATTGCTGACTGATTGCCCCTGGAAGTCGGCTTCTTATAGAAACACAGCTTCCCTATCATCAAATGTCACGGCACGCCACTGATTACTATGTGAGGTAATTGTTGGAAATTAGACCTAATTTGCGAAGAAATGAATAGTGTTAATAATGTACATAGAAGCATAGATGAATTTCGACGTAAATGGTCCATTATGTTGTATATAACGACGTCTATTTACGATATTTTCGGTTACGACAAGTTTTTGTGAATACCAAATTTTGTCGTAACTTACGACAAACTTTCGTCGTAAGTTGCGATACGACGCTTTCGTAAATCCAGTCCCTGATTTGTCTTAAATAGAAGTTTGAATAGTCAAAATAGAAAGGTATAGACATCAAATATCGCACTAGTTAATACAGTACTAAACACTATTTCTATTTACTAATATATGTACGAGTATACATGGGCACGCTGGACAGTTGCTAGGGCCCCACTGCTCCTGTCTAAGTATTGTTTTGTGAGTAATCCTAAACAATGGAGTGTGGAAAAGGCTTTACCGATGATTTTATTTTCTTAGTAGTAAGGTTTCTTTAGCATTATATAAGTAGTAATGTTTATTTTTCAATATTTTTAGTGCACATGCTAAGGAAACCTATCTTAAGTACACAGGTTTAATACTTAAGTATTGAAATAAACCAAGATTTGAATACAGTTTTGTTGTTTACACATTAGTACAAATCTCCAAAGATTTAAGAAAGATGATTTCATTCAAGAAATATTTCACTTCTGCGTTTAAATTTGATAAAAAGAAAGTCGAAAGTCTGTTGTTGAAGTTTCCGAATCTTTGATCTGAAATGTAAACATCGAAAAAAAAAAATATACTTAAATTGCAATTATAATAGATAATTATTTATTTAAGAAATAAATATTTTTCCTAAACAAATCAGTCAATTGGTTCGAATATTATAACAAAGATAAATGTAAACGGTTACTTTATTTTAAATTGGGTTAATGAAATCTCTGTATAATTTTCCATTTAATGTTTCTTATAAAAGAAAATTTTACAGTTATCCACAAGTTTCCAGAACGTATTTTGAATTCTTCACAAGAGAACGTATGTCTTGGCATCCATTACTGGTCTGCAATTTTTAGTTTTTCATCGGTGGCATTGCTTTATAAAACCAGTTCAGGTAGATATTGTTGTACAGTGTTTGGCTGCTATAATGGCTAGACGTTTCTTTATAAGTTGTTTGAAGATGTACAGTACATACGTGGTGCATGGAGATTGTCTGTGCCAGTTACATTCATTTCCACGTGATGAAAATTTAAGAAGAGAATAGGTAACCAGCCGTATATACGTACAGATAAATAAATTTGCCATCATAAGACACACACAAGTCTATACAGGATAATTATTTGCAGTTAGGGTTTGTGATGACTCTACATATGTCGGCGCGATGGTAAGGCGAAAAATGCATGAACCTTATCTGGGTTCTTGTAGATACACGAAGAGAATTTGGCATGAATTTTATTTATATACAGTAAAACCTGTCTAAAGCGGAACCTTAATAAAACGGAACTTGTCTAAACGGAAAAATTCTTAGGAACGCGGTGATTTTCTATGTTAAAAAACCTTCTAAACCGGAAAAATATTTCGGTTCCTACGAGTCCGCTTACACAGGTTTCACCGTATAAACAAAATTTCTGCCCTATCTAATTTAAGAATTAAATAATAAAGTACAAAGAAAGAAACTATTCATTGAATTTATGACCTTTATTAATTTATTACAGGTGAATAACTACATAAATATTAGAGAGGTTGCGGCCGAAGTTTTCATCTGTAAAACGTGAACGTCGAACGTCGAGCGCCGCTATCTTGTAAGCGGCACTCGACGTTCGACGTTTACGTTTTAAAGATGAAAACTTCGGCCGCAACCTCGCTATTGTAAACAATACATAAATTTTTGATTGATTATTTTATGACGTGCTATACGGGAAACCTTTTAAGTTCATTTGTATCCTTTAATAGATTACCGGAACATTTTTAGCTTTGATGCATCCTATTAGTTTTCCTGAAGGATCATACGCTTTAATTCGGACAGTTACTTTAATACTCGTAAACTATATTTAAAAAAAATAATATCTGTTGAAGCAATCACGATTAAAAGCATGTATGACATTGCTATATAATTTTATCTACAAGCAATTTACAATATATAAAAATAAATGGTACACGTTACCCAAATTGGTGATGCTGGCATTTTAGCTACAAAGTTACGAATTTTATAATATCCAGGATGAAATGGGCATTTGCAAGGATGGCCATCAACCAAACAGATTATAGCACCTTGGCTCGCTAGTTTGCAGATATCGAAGCTGTTAATAAGGAAATGAGTCAAAATTTCAAATTAAATTGATTATATTAACAGAAGGAGAATACTCACCAAAGCAATTTGTTGTTATAACAAGAATAGGTAAGAAAATAGTAACTGATACTGACTTCTATTTTGGTACCTTCTTCTACTTTCATCAAAGATAACGCATCGAATTCTAAAGTTATATTACTTCCAGCTTTTACAGGGAGTCCTTTGATGTTTACGTTACTTAGAGAGAAATTATGTGCAGTAGTATCTGTAATTGTTCTAAATTCATAAATATATGACTGAAATTAATAAATAATCATTTAAAGATCTACTTACAACAGTCTTGTAAATCAAGTTTCGATGCCTGAATCAATGAGGATGACGCGAAGATTAAAGAGACTAAAATAATATATATCATGTTTTATTATTTTAAATAATGTTAATGACAAGTTAAATCCATCCTTTAATTGATACAGCAAAATTATCTTTAAAAAGGTTTGTTTAAAATATCGCTATTCAGCAATAATTGAAGTTTTGTGATGACGTTTCATATAATAGTTTATTAATCGATAAATAATAAGGAAGTATTTTGATAGATGATATAGACCTGTAGTTTTTTCTACACTTCGTAAATGCATATATATATATATATCTTTATAGATTATCATTCAGAAGTTAACTACTAATAATTTAACGAATTTGCATGTTTTAACAATATAAATTAAGCGTACAAAGTTATGATTTTAGACATATGAAGCTTAGATTATAGAATTATATACATGATTTTGATTTATTGTTAAAAGGATTAAAATTAGACGATGAAAAATTTTATTTAAAATAAACGAAAAGCGTTTGTCCATAAACCGCGTGTCCCGTTTTAGTCAAGGTCTGGAACGTTACATTACGGGGCGGCCATTTTGGGTCATTTTGATTAGTGCAGGTTTTAAACAAACTTGCACGAGAAGTTAGTTTTATATGATATTAAATATTATACAAAACCAGTGGGGTTCCAGTCTAATAATAATAATTTCGGATGATTGTTGTTTCATAATTTTTTGTAACTTGAAAATGGTTTAAAAGAAAGAGCATCTTTATCATTTGCTGTTTTGATTGAAACTAATCAAATTAGTAGTTGCATTAGTTCTATCACCTATGGAGGCATTCCTGGTGCAATAATATCAAAGAAAAGTCAATGGAACCATACCTCTATATGTGATACTACGCCTCCGAAATCAGCGTTCTACCTACTTCCAGGTGCTATACGGAGTCACGTTGCGTGTTCCACTAAACCTATCGACGGTTCAGTACAGTGATCAGACAAGCTAACGATATTCATCGATAAAGAATAAAAAGTCCGACATGCTACCCTTTTCCAGATATTCGCGTCCAAATATAGAAACCCAAAGACAGCAGTTCCGGTCGCCATCTTGCTTGTGGACGTCAAGCTACAAGAAAGTTAAGTTATATGCTTCTTGCTCCACTGTACATGCATGTAGTCATGCACTTCGGTGCTCGCTATCGCTCGCACCTAGGCACCCAGGTAGCGCTCGCTCCACCTCCTAAAACTATATAACATGAAGAATCCCATGAACAGTCAAGTGGGCTACTCGAAGCCGGCGTAGTCGCATGGACTAAATAATTAAACGCGATAGTCTAAGCGGAGCGCGCGGTCGCGTGGGGCTGAATTCTGGGGTCTATATCTCGCAAAGGGTCACATGTAGAGGTATGGTTCCTTTGAGTTTTTTGCTCCTATGGACATGCTCTATGGCTCTGTTAAGGTCCGAACAGTGTCATTCACATTTATAATTGTGCTCAGTTTAGAATGTTCAGTTCACTGTCATTTATCTCGTTTGCAGTTCTGCACCCATTATATGCAGGAAATCTAAATAATATAACATCCGAAGATTTATTTTTACAATTTAGCGCCACACAATAACCCGTTCTTTCACGTTTTGAGCATTTAAATATAGCCGACTCACACGTGTGGAGGTATACTCTATCGATAAGCCCCAAAATGGCAGCTGCCGCAAAAGATTAGGGGATCGTGTCCCGACCCATATAGTCCTTGGTTTTAATTAAACAGTTTCCCAAATGTGATTTTTGGAAAATCCTGAAATACCACGTGGAAATTTCAAGACTCCCACTTTTTGAAAAAGTTACATTTTGTCATCGAAACCAAATACAGTAGCGGAAATGGAAGTTTAGTAGAATACGTTGGCCAAAATTATATTCTAAAAGTATTCAAATGTGTAATTAAACTAGAATATATGGGCATTAAAACAATACCCATGAGTTACACTTTTTCCCAAATAGGTTCCAACGTGTCTCGTGGATATTGGCTCGCCCGCTTCTCATTGTTAAAACACCGATATCTTTTTGTTATTCGTTCTACACCACCTTACGGTTTTTCCCGCCACACAGAATCTCGTGGCATCGTGAACTCCCGGTAAATTTTCGAGTTACGATACGAGTTAGTGACGTGTAACTCGTATCGTAACTCGATAGAACACGTGTCACAGTTACGATTAGCGTAACCGTGACACGTGTTCTATCACTATTTTCGTGTACCGCGAGCACATATCATCCTGTACAAGTTTCAACGGATTCCTTGCTTTCCACGCTCCCGATATCAGTTCATCAAGTTACTGTATAAACATTATAAACACCGGAATTCAGTGGCCAAGAGGTTCTATTCCCTGAACACTGGGAGTTCGGCTGTGGGTTCGCGCCTCGCCAGAACGGGCTGGCCAACTGGAGTTTTCTCCACGTCTAAATAAGGGTCAGTTACCTTTAAAAAGACCTCCCGGAAGGAATTTTTCCTAGGCAGATCGCCTAAGTGTTGCATTGACATAACTTAAAGCAAACAAACACAAACTGCATTTAATCATAACGTTTGTTTGATTATGGCAATACAACACTCGGCGATCTGCCGGGAGCAATGCTTTCCGGGAGGCCTTTTTAAGGGAAACTGGTCCCTATTTATGCGTTACAGACGTGGAGAAAACCCGGAGAACTCCACGTGGCCAGCCTGTCCGAGCGAGGCGCGAACCTACAACCGAACTCTCAGTGTTCGGGGTACGAAGACCACTTGGCCACTGGTGAACGTTTAAAGCTACGAAAATAATTAAATAAGGCTATAGTTGTAGAACAAAATAACTTTTTAGAAAATGTTATCATCTTTATGAACAAGATGTTTTTCAAGTTAAGCTATTATTAATTTAAAATCTTAACTTTAAGATTACAACACCTATAGATAAAATACTGATATATACATCTTTAATTTCAGGAGAAATTAAATATATCTCTTGAGATATATAATCGGACCCTATCAGAGAAGAGGCCAGGAGTATCATTTGGTCCGGGCCTCACAGTTACGGGTGCCTCAAAAGCATTTATTACAATTATTCTGAGACCCAGTACTATAACTTGTTTTTCGTGTACCCCCAAAAAATATGATAGAAAGGGTGGCTATTTGTTTAATCTTTGATTAAAACCATTACGAAATCGTCCCCAACGGCATAAAAGTTTAAAATTCGAAAATAAAATTATAACACTGGCTAATTTTTAATATTTTAGGACCGACTTTGTCCTGGACACCGTGCCTCTGCATAGTTAATTAAGGCACTAGTGAGCGGAGTCACGTTGCGTGTTCCACTAAACCTATCGACGGTTCAGTACAGTGATCAGACAAGCTAACGATATTCATCGATAAAGAATAAAAAGTCCGACATGCTACCCTTTTCCAGATATTCGCGTCCAAATATAGAAACCCAAAGACAGCAGTTCCGGTCGCCATCNATCGTCATTTTATGAATTTATCTAAAAAATGAAAAATTAAATTTGAAACTATTTAAGAGTAAAATGTAGATTAAAGTATAAGATTTTCATAATTTTACGGAATAAAGAAGAATAAAGTACCACTGTCGTCAGTCCGTCTGTTCTTCCTTAACGCTTTCGTCTCTATATTATCTCATAATTCTTTACATAAATACATAGCTAATGGCTTCGGAAGACGATACAGTTCTTTAAAATTGCATATAATTTAACTGGAAAGTATTAACTCCAAGTAGAAACTAAAATTAACGACGTCGAATGCTAATACACNCAAACGAAACGTCATAAAAACATCTGTTAAAATTGACACCAAATGTTGATTTTTACAGAATAAAAATATATAAAAGAAGCTGATACGTGAAAGTATCTGCTAGAAGTTGGGTAGACATTAATTGATAATACAGTATTCACAGTTACTGTTAGAAGGTAAGAATGATAAGATTTGTTATAATACAGTTAGCTTTTCTGACTGTAGCTCTTGCAGAAAATATTGTCACACACAACTGCTGTAAGTATCGAATTCTCCTTTATTTTTAATTATTTTTTTTTTACATTTGATTTCAATAATAATCAAGAAATGCTATTGTAGCTTCAGCAGCACAGAATTTCTCCATAAGTCATTTAAGTGTCGATCACTTACCCATAAAAATTGGAAATAATGTAACTATAAATTTCGATGCCAAATCTTTAATGAATGTTCAAGAAGGCACCAAAGTAGAAGTCAGTGTTACGTATATACTTTTCACACTTTCTTGCTCGAATTATGAAAAATTCTGGTGTGTATTGCTTTATTTCATCAATAAATTTTCGATAAAATCAATTTTTAATATAATTTTTTTTTTTACTTTTAAACAGTTTCGATGTTTGTAAAATAGTAAAAGAAGGTTCTGTTGATTGCTTAATTAATGGCCAACCTTGTAAACAGTGTCCTATCAAACCTGGAAATGTACAGGTTCGACGTCTTGTAGTTGAGACCCCAAGTGTGCCACTGGTAATTATATTTTAAGGTTTAATTTAGTTTAGTTTTTATTCGCGATCAACTGAGGGATGACATTCGGGTGGTCTTTTATGGGAAATTGGCCCTTATTTAGGTGTTACTAATAAAGAAAACTTGGAAAACTCCACTTAATTAGCAGTTGAACATGAGTGAACCCAGGACCACAACTACTAGTATTCAGTGGTTTTTTTTTAATCCACTCGGCTAGTAGTGGGCACAAATTTAATAATATAAATCTTAAAGAACTGATTCAAAATTAACAGGAAAATCTTAAAACTTTTAGTTAAATACAGTCGACCCCCCTATAACATTGTTGATAATTCCGTGTTATATGAATTCCATGTTGTACGAGTCACTTAGATTTTACAAATACATGAGCCGTTCACAGCCCGGCACTCGTATATGTAAAATCTAAGTGACTCGTACAACACGGAATTCATATAACACGGAATTATCAACAGTGTTATAGGAGGGTCAACTGTAAAATCATTGAATTCAATAGGTTTACACATGACCGACAGACTGGCTAAGATGGATTTACCGGATTTTCTTTATGAAGGGCCAGTTTCTTGTGTAAAGTCCTCCCGGGTGGCATTAACTTTTGAAGATTGCCCATGTGTTACGTTGTCTTATCCTATCATATGTATTAATGAAAAAGTTTAGATTTATGGCTTAAAATTCGAAATTTGTCCGTTACTTAGAATAGTGTATTTAATACTTCCCTTTAATTCTATTCCAATTTTATACATATAATACTGTATCACTAATATGGTTAGTTGTGAAACATCAAAAATGCTGATGATATAATGTTATTTTTCAGTTACCTGATGCGAAGGTAACAATAACAGTGCAAGCATTCGATCCTAAAGGAAATTTATTGGGGTGCGTGAAAGCTGACAATGTTCCAGTATCGAAATAAAATATCTGTACGAGATCTTCTGCTGTACAAAATAAAATTTTAAGTATAGAAATTGTTTTCATTGTATTGTTTACTGTAAAAAACCAGTACGCTTATAAATTATATATTTCTTGATACATTAGAGCAGGGGTCCACGACCTTTTTGTACCTAAGAGCACATTTTAGAATAGCGGTCGGACGGCGGGCACCATTTATTTTTTTAATGTGAATTTATAGTTGGACATAGTTAATAATACATACACATAATGTACCAAAAAAAACGTTTAATTCTAAAAATGTAATTTAACATATATAAAAGTCAGTGGCGTGCCGTGACATTTGATGATAGGGAAGCTGTGTTTCTGTAAGAAGACGATATCCAGGGGCAATCAGTCAAATGAGCGTCAGTGATGGTCTAGGGCAGGCAATAATTTGGGAAGAGACTATAAAGATATGGCAGCAACAATGGGATCAAAACAGTTCCCATATCACCTATAAATTTATTCCAGATTTGAAACACTTTTATTCAATTAAGTATTTTTATCCTAGTCACATCACAAGTCAAATATTTACCAACCATGGAAAATTTGCCTCATATTTAACTCGATTTACATCTAGAAATGACGATACTTGTCCTACTTGTCATATAACTGACGGTTCAGAACACTATTTCTACGACTGTGTTATGTTCTGCAGAGAGAGATTGGAAATGAGGATCTTTATGGACGAACAAGGCATTAACTGGCCATGCAAACTTTCTGATATATGGGCTAATCAGGACATTTACAATGCCTTTAATAAACTAGCAGATAGCATCTATAAGATTACAAATCAGATTATACGTAACTAAGAGTATTATAAGTTTATTAGTTTCATTTAAACTTTAATGAGTATACTTTACTATGTACTTAACGTTGTATGTACTGATATTTTATTTTACAATAAGGGTATGTTTGAAGAATTATTAGTAGGTATTGTAAGAAATATATAGATATTAATTAAATGAATTTGGTAATATTTTGGTGAATATTGAGATGATGATTAAATATTAAACATATTGATTATGTTTTTTGGATAGATAATAATCAGAATTTATTTTGTAATTTTGGTATGAGTCAACCTGACGACGAAAAGTATAAATGCATAGAGTAATCTTGAAAACAGGAAAATAGTGGACTGTTCCCGTATTATACTGAAATGGATTGATACCACTCAATAAATACAGAAGTGCTACAAAATGCAGAGAAAACTGAAAATATTAATACGCTAATACATAAACATATAGATTTTGGTATCCATAGGAGACAAGGACATGTGCAATTGAACGTACGACTTGCAGATAGTGCTTAGTGCGAACTTTTAATTGGCACTGAACTCCTTTCCGAAATTTATGACTAGCGGTACTGGACCTCTAAAATCTTGTATTCGGGGATTTACAGAGACAATGAAAATTGAAATAGAAGATAGGATTGGAATGTGATGACTAGTGCACATTTCTAATTATAATCGAACTTTTATATGTACAAAATTGTAATAATA
>NW_019384316.1:989939-993084 GCF_000671375.1 Centruroides sculpturatus
CAGGTATCCAAATTTTCCTTTTTGATACATCATATCAGTATTAACAGTCTCGTCCTTCGTTACATAAAAAGGATGTTTTTCGGTTAAAGATGTGGAGAATTTCTTAGCCCAAAATCCTTTGAAATAAATAGCACTAATCAGTATAAGACGGGTTGATGGTTCAACATCACCAAGCAAATCGTTAATTTTATTTTCTGTTACTGACGATACCCATGAATTTATGCTATTTTTTGCATTAATCGAATCATTTATGAAGTCGACAATTCCACAATCACTTCGAAATATTTTTTTAAGACTGGACGTAAAATCTGATTCAATGGAATAATCTTTCTGCAAGTACATTCGATTCGCAAATTTTACAGTATCGGAATTTTCACAAAAAAATACAAAACAGATAAAAGTTACTTCTTGATGTTTAAAAATGTCTCAACATTAAAATCTTTGATATCGCGTAATTTAATGTTAAAATTATTGCAAAATTTTCAATTAACATCAATAGACACAAGAGCTAGTGAAATTATAAGTGCCTTTTATCAAGTTTTAGGTGAAATGTCTATAACTATTATATAATGTCTGCCCGCTCTCACAACAACAACAATACAAAGTTTAGGCTGATGGATCAACGTTTCCGATTTTAGTAGGTTGACGTCATTCGGCTGATCAATCAGCGCATTGTGCCATCTGGATATTTAGTCGCACGTGTAGAGCTGCCCCTTTGGCCTTTTCCCTCCCTTTTCTTTGAACGAGTGAAATACGAAGAATGATTCTTTAATATTAAAAAGAAATCTTAAATATCTTACTTTTTTATTAGTAAGAATAAAATTTATTTATAGAAGTAGGAACTATTCCGTGCCCAAAGAGAAATTCTCATCTTCATCCTCTTCATAGTTGTTATTGCTAAAAATTGATTCGAAAATCTTTTCAGTGATTGAAAGAGAATCGATATGAGAGAATGAACATTACAGAATTTCTTTTCGTCCGATTTTAGATATTTCAGAGAATGGGCATCTTCACAGGGGGTAAAATAGAGCACTTCTTAGCACTCCTTCCTGAGATCGAGTAAAAAATTCCACAAATTTTAATCGTAAAAGTGATTCAGATATAAACTAATGGTGACTATGGGTGTATATCTCAATCACCTTTACGATTATAATTTCTAGTCCTGTGGTGAGGTGAAAACAGACATAATCTTCATGATGGTTTCGAAAGGCTTTGATAATCTTCAACATTTAATTTGTAAAGTTTTAAAATTTCATTTATTTATTGGCGTTTTACATAAAATATTTATCTTTACGAGTAAGTATCGTGTCATGACACACCAAAGAATGCATCCGTGATTGAATACTTTTGAAACTAAATATTAAAATATAAAATTGTTATAAGCTAACGTAAATATATTTCAATTATAGAATAAGTTAATATTTTCTGCTAGAACGTCACAATTATTGTCAATAATACACGCGTGATAATTGTTTAGTAACAACAGAAGCCGCAAAATCCTTGGACGAAAAATTAAAGAAAATTATGCAAATAAATCAAAAATCGATAGAGAAAGATATTGGAGTGAGAAGCTGTCTCTTCCAGCTTGGTCAAAATATTTAAAACGTCAGTCTAAGATACATCTTCCGAAGAAAAGTCCCTCCTCTTTCATGTATTAATACAAAGATACTCACGTCAACGAAAGAAAAGAAAATCCTCGATGNCATAATGCACCACAAAGGCTTTAGAAAGGCAGCCATGTCTCCAGTAAAAGCAACATAAACATTTTTTTATTGTTTTTTTTTTATTAATTTTTTGTTTACATTACGTTTTCTCTATTTCATCTTTTGAATTTCAAATTAATAATGAAATAGTACGATTAACTTCAATTCTATTCTGATAAATCACAGCCTGACTTAAAAATAATCATTAGAAATAACAGCAAAGTTATCCATTTTGCCACATTAATCGAATCCGAATGTTCATGGGATAATTCTTCACATTCTTTGGATTCGTTATTTCTTGGTTGTTTCTCATCCTCATTTCAAACGTTACGATATCTTTCTTTGTCTTCCTCGGCCATTTTTATATATTTTGCCTTTTTTTTCTTTCTTTAAACAATTCCATTTCTTTCCTATTCGTTTGGCATTTTCAGAAGTTTTACATCGAGGATTTTCTTTTCTTTCGTTGACGTGAGTATCTTTGTATTAATACATGAAAGAGGAGAGACTTTTCTTCGGAAGATGTATCTTAGACTGACGTTTTAAATATTTTGACCAAGCTGGAAGAGACAGCTTCTCACTCCAATATCTTTCTCTATCGATTTTTGATTTATTTGCATAATTTTCTTTAATTTTTCGTCCAAGGATTTTGCGGCTTCTGTTGTTACTAAACAATTATCACGCGTGTATTATTGACAATAATTGTGACGTTCTAGCAGAAAATATTAACTCATTCTATAATTGAAATATATTTACGTTAGCTTATAACAATTTTATATTTTAATATTTAGTTTCAAAAGTATTCAATCACGGATGCATTCTTTGGTGTGTCATGACACGATACTTACTCGTAAAGATAAATATTTTATGTAAAACGCCAATAAATAAATGAAATTTTAAAACTTTACAAATTAAATGTTGAAGATTATCAAAGCCTTTCGGAACCACCATGAAGGTTATGTCTGTTTTCACCTCACCACAGGACTAGAAATTATAATCGTAAAGGTGATTGAGATATACACCCATAGTCACCATTAGTTTATATCTGAATCACTTTTACGATTAAAATTTGTGGAATTTTTTACTCGATCTCAGGAAGGAGTGCTAAGAAGTGCTCTATTTTACCCCCTGTGAAGATGCCCATTCTCTGAAATATCTAAAATCGGACGAAAAGAAATTCTGTAATGTTCATTCTCTCATATCAATTCTCTTTCAATCACTGAAAAGATTTTCGAATCAATTTTTAGCAATAACAACTATGAAGAGGATGAAGATGAGAATTTCTCTTTGGGCACGGAATAGTTCCTACTTCTATAAATAAATTTTATTGTTACTAATAAAAAAGTAAGATATTTAAGATTTCTTTTTAACATTAAAGAATCATTCTTCGTATTTCACTCGTTCAAAGAAAATGGAGGGAAAAGGCCAAAGGGGCAGCTCTACAC
>NW_019384316.1:1003565-1010983 GCF_000671375.1 Centruroides sculpturatus
CGATGACACACATTTCGTGTGTTTTATGTGAGCAGTTCTGTTCGAACAGTTGGAGTAGAGAATATTGTAAGTTACTGCTAGCAAAACAATGCGAAATATGTAATTATTTTCGGTAATCCGGACACTTTTGGTAATCTGACTCACCTTTGGTCCCATACCTGTCGGATTATCAAGGGACAACTGTAATACACGCGTGATAATTGTTTAGTAACAACAGAAGCCGCAAAAATCCTTGGACAAGAAATTAAAGAAAATTATGCAAATAAATCAAAAATCGATAGAGAAAGATATTGGAGTGAGAAGCTGTCTCTTCCAGCTTGATCAAAATACTTAAAACGTCAGTCTAAGATACATCTTCCGAAGAAAAGTCCCTCCTCTTTCGTTTATTAATACAAAGATACTCACGTCAACGAAACAAAAGAAAATCCTCAATGTAAAACTTCTGAAATCGTCAAACGAATAGGAAAGAAATGGAATTGTTTAAAGAAAGAAGAAAAGGCAAAATATATAAAAATGGCCGAGGAAGACAAAGAATAATATCGTAAAGTTTGAAATGAGGATGAGAAACAACCAAGAAATAATGAATCCAAAGAATGTGAAGAATTATCCCATGAACATTCGGATTCGATTAATGTGGCAAAATGGATAGCTTGACTGTTATTTCTAATGATTGTTTTTAAGTCAGGCTGTGATTTATCAGAATAGAATTGAAGTTAATCGTACTATTTTATTATTAAATTTATAATAATGAAATATCATAAAGAGTGCTTGAAAATACTGTAATTACAAACTGTAAATGTAATTATATAAAATTTACAGTTGTTTGTTACATATGTTTTATTTATTTACATTTGTGTTTTATTTACATTTGTACTCGTACATTGTTTTATATGCCAAACTACATATACATATATATGTAGTTTGGCCTATAAAATTTTATATATGCCAAACTACATATTGTCGCGAATATTTTGCCATATATAAAATTTTATATGAATATATATTAAAAATTAACGATTGCTTACGAGCAATCGTGAAGGTGTTCGTGACCTGTACCTTGATTTTATGATATTCATTGTCGAAAACATTGATTCACCCACTGGGAGTTCGGATCGTGGTTTCGCGCATCGCTTGGAAGGGCTGGCCACGTGGAGTTTTCCAGGTTTCCTCCATGTCTGCAACGCCTAAATAGGGGCCAGTTTTCCTTAAAAGACCTCTCGGAAGGCATCCTCTAGGCCAGTGATTCTCAACCTTTTTATCGTCACGGTACACTTTTAATAATTTAAAAATTTGGCGGTACACACGGTTTCTTCGGTAAGTACCGCAGGACAACCGGTGACGTCATAACAGTGTTTTTTAAACGCAGTTGGTTATTTAGGTCACATTTCCTAAACGCCTTGGTAACTACCGGCAGTTACCGGTAACACCGGTTACAATTTCCAAAAGCGCTCTAGGAAGATACAGCCGATTAAACTACGTGTCTGACGTCGCTTATGTTACAGTACTAGATATAGATATTCGCAGTGGCGGCACACTTCAAAAATCTCGCGTCACAATAAAGTGCCGCGGCACAGTGGTTGAGAATCATTGCTCTAGGCAGATCGCCCAAGTGTTGCGTTACCATAACTTAACAAAACAAAGGTAGAAAAAGGGACCATTTTCTAACAATATCAATAGATGATAAAGTTATGAAACAATAATTAATAACAATAACTATTTTTACAAATTGTTGCAGTGGTTAAGCAATTCGTGATTAGTGGATAAAAGTTTAAGCAAATGAATATGAATAGTGACCAAAGTCAGATCATAATCAGTTGCTTGAGTGGTAAGAAAGTAAATATTTCGGAATCTGATCTTAGAAACGTGAACAGCGACGTGTTAAATTCTATAATCGACATTTATAGACGAACCAGAGTATTTTCAGTACCGTATCGTTCATCAGTCGTATCGCAATTAGTATCGTGAGTGGTATGTTTTAGACTCGTTATATCGTAATAATTCGGCATTAAATAAACTTGTTATTTATTCGTAGTTACATCCGTAATAACGAGTTGTTATTCGAATCCGAAAAAGACGCGATAGATATGTATCGTATTAGCATTGAATATCAGATAGAAAATCTTCGAAAACAATGTCGACAGTGTTTGATCAATGCAATAAGCGGGGAAAATGTGTGTCGTATACACGACTTTGCCTGCCAACAAGACGACAAATTGATACAGTATTACTGTTGGAGGACTTTCGATGCCCACTGGAAGGAAGTATTCAATGGCGACGACTTCCTCCGATGTCAGAGGACAACAATCGATAGATTACTGTCTCGTCCCGTATACTTGTCTTTGACTGAAGGTAATCTGTTTTCGGCAGTCTACAAATGGGTAACGGAGGAAGTGAAGAGAGGTTCGGCGTCACGAGATGCTTTCAACGAAAGATGTCGGACGGCCATGGAACCGTTCGTTTCGAAAATTAGATTTCTGTCGATGAGTTTAAACGAATTTTCACGTCACGTTGTGCCAACGAATTACTTAAACGACGAGGAAAAAGAAAGCATTCGTTCTGGTTTAACGAGCAACGAGCTTACAAATTATCCCGAAAGATTTTCCAAGTTGAGAGATAGAAGGAATAGAAGTTTAAGTACAAACTGGTTTAGATATTTAAAGCGAATGCCGTACACAAACAATAGTAAAAACAAAAGCATGATATTCAGCACAGAAATATCAGTAATGGAGGATTGTTTCGTGATTACGCTGAAACTTCCCGTAACTCATTACCACAGTAGAACTATACCCGTAAAATTAAATGGATACAAGAATTTTGTAGAAAATCGATTAGAAAGCGAAACAGTTTACTGTAACGAAGTTGGTTTCGTGTATTTAGAATGCCCAATTTTTGTGGGAAAAGACGAGATTCTTCGACTTACGATCGAATTCGTTCCTGACGAAATTCGCCAATTATATAAAGGGCCGATAATGACATTCTTTCAACATGACATGTTTCGTACGGATTATGATTCCGATGCGGTGCGATTCTTAGAATATTTACAGCTGCAATCGGATGAAAGCAATCATATCTACTTCGAAGTCGATTTATATTTTTGAATTATTGAAAAAAATAAATAATAATTTCAATTCCAACGAATGGTACTGGGTACATTTCTATGAAAACATAATAAAATCTCTGTGGCTTTTCCCTGATTTCTATTTTTTGAATGAAAACTTGTTTTCAAGTTTTACACTTTCCTGAAATTCCTTCCACTCAGTTTATATTATTTCACTTGTATATAGACCCATATAAAAATCACAGATTTATTTACTTTGTGAGTTCATATATTTTATGATTATAAGTATCAATAGTCTTAAAATAAACAAATGAAAAAAAAACTCAAATAAATACAGGAGGTTTATTTAATTACCACAACGCGACACGTGAGCAATCTGCCGAAGTGGATGTTTCCCAGGAGGAATTTTTATGAGAAACTGGACCCTATTTAGGTGTTACTAAAGTGAAAAAAACTCGAAAAACTCCACGTGTCCAGCCCGTTGGTGAGACTTGAACCCACAAGTGTTCGGTGGTGTTATCCACTAGGCCACTGGAGCAAAGGCCGGATGGTCGAGCGGTCAAGGTGGTAGCCTACCGCTCTGGGGGACCCGGGATTGAATCTAGACGGGTCAAGGAATCTCTAGGAATTTTTCGGGGGGGTGGTCCGTTCGGATATGTCGGGCCCCGTCCCGTCCCTCACCACCCGGTCGCCCCATTGTGGGCCTGGCCTAACCCATAATGAACCTGCTATAAGAGGCCCTCTTAGTGCCCACAGGGCGGAAAGAGTTTTAAAAAAAGGCCACTGGCGCAAAGATCGCGTTAAAAACGAAGGAGGTATCGGGGATTCTCTTGAACAAAAATATTTGGGGTAATGCACTCTATGCACTAAAACCTATCCGCATTCCTTTCATCGTTTGCCTGGAATCCTTCAGATGGGATAACGTTGTAAAGTTGTCTATTTTTCCATTGAAATATAGTTTTTTTGTTTTTTTTACTCTTTCCGTCCTGTGGTCACTAAGAGGGCCTCTTTTTAGCAAGTTCATTATCGGTTCGGCCAGGCCCACAATGGGGCGGCCGGGTGGTGAGGGACGGGGCCCGACATATCAGGACAGACCACCCCCGAAAAATTCCTAGGGATATTTCGACCCGATCAGATTCGAACCCGGGTTCCCCAGAGCGGTAGGCTGCCACCTTGACCGCTCGGCCACCCGGCCGTGATTTGGTTATGGTAACTTCCGATCGCGTTGCTATTTAAAAATTTGATATAAAGCAATTTATTGAAGTAAGACGATAATTTACTTTAAAATATTATACATTTAATTATACTTTATATTATTTTGTTATTTCTATGATTTTTAAAATAAATTTAAATAAAAATTTATAATACAGTATAACGCCCATTTCGATGTCTACAAATACTGTTTTATTTGAGACGATATTAATAAACCTTATTAAATTTATATTATTAATTTATATAAATAAATAATTAAACTAACTGTTAAAAAATGACAAATTTTAAATTTAATATAATATCACGTGATACGAAATAAAACCGCTTGTGGTGGCGTCACGGTGGAGTGGTAAAGGAGAAGAAACAAGTGGAGAGAGAGAGAGAGAGGCGTTGTAGTCATGGCTGTAGAAACTAAAGAATGGAATTTCGACAGAATAGACGAAGATATAGTCAGTAAGTCTACCAGAACTTTTTAAATGTGTCATTACTTTCGACTAAAAAAATAAAGGAAAGACAATTTGCATTATGTAAACAATTAAAACAGGTGTGTTATTGTAAGAGAAGTTTTTATTAGCCGATACGGGATTATTTTCACATTTGTAACCAATAAGAATGAGGGACACATGGATGAATGTTAAATCTTTGGACAGATCGTTTCCTCGTGATGTGTTTGTTTGTTCCACCCCCCTGCTGATTAAATGTTCTAATGTAATAAGGAAGTTTTCTATAAAATGTTTTATTAGTTAAATTATTGAGACATATAAGAAATTGTTTATGCATTTATTATAAAAATTTCATTTAATAATACTTTAAAAAATGTAATTTGTTCTGATACAGTTATGCTGAAACATATACCCCCTGGTGGTGCATCCCCCTCATTCAAAACTACTATTACTTTATTAAATATAATAATAATAATATATTAACTTTCATTTTGTTAAAAAGTATTATTTGATAGGAATCATGTTCTTATAAGAAAATAATTTAAGAGAAAATTCGAAAAGCTTTTAGTATATCTGCCCATGTAAACTGGAATTAATGAACGTAACGGTAGTAAATGCGAGTTTAACAAACAATTATAGGCAAATAAAACCGTATTCGGCAACTCTGACTATTATTTGAGAATTAATTATTATTACGGTTTTATATTCGTGACGGATCTGTACGTAAAATTCGAGAAAGACGAGTGATTTTAATTAAGTATTTAATAAACTGTAAGCACCGAAGCGCTAAACTTTTGTATTTAGTGGTCGAATAAGCAAAATTTGAAATATAAGTTTGGGAATAAAAGTAAGAGGAAGCTACTTTTATTTGGCGAAAGAAAAAAAAATCTTTAATGTTTTAAGTGTTTACGTAAAACTGTTTTATTTTTAACTACTCGTTTAAAAATTTTTATCTTTGGGATTTTATTTAATAGCAGGAATGTAAAAGTCAACCTTTTAAATTTTATGAAAGTTTTATTTGTTTGTATTGATAAGTAGAATTCTGAAGATGAAACAGGTGTTTTATGGTTTAGTTACCATTTATTTTAGCATTTTTTTAATAGAATTTTTTTTTTTTAATAAAAATTTCTTACTTTTTCATAGGAGAAAATTATAAATTTCTCTTGCTGAATACGCACACTTCAATAATCTATCTTTCTGACTTTCCTAGTGTAGTTTTTGCCATTTCATTTATTATTCTTTTCTTGAGTAAATCTTAGGTGATAAATGAGTGTGTTTGTTAATTTCTGGTCTGAAGGTATTACTTTGCCTTTCTCCATCCATATATTACGTCTTGACATGTTTCATTTTCAGATAAATTGCTTCTACTTGCAGCTTTTAGAATGCCTGTTATTCCATGTTCTTCGTATAGTTTTTTTTTTGGAAGAAAAAATAAGTTGCGAATGATTAGATTAAGAAGAGAATGTTATCTGTTTCTTTTGTAATTAATTGTGTGGTTTATTCAGTTTGTTTGTTTGTTTGTTTTAGTTATGGCAATGCAACACTTGGGCAATCTGCCTGGGGGGATGCCTTTCGGGAGGTCTTTTTAAGGTAAACTGGACCCTATTTAGGTGTTACAGATGTGGAGAAAACCCCGAAAACTTCGTGGCCAGCCCGTCTGAGTAAGGCGCAAACCCACGATCGAACTCCGTGTTCGGGGTACGAAGACCGCTTGGCCACTGGTGGGCGGTTTATTCAGAATTAAGAAAATATTAGAAAGTAGTTGGAAACACGTATATGAAGTAAATGATTTTATTTCAAAATTCATTACTGACTGAATTTATTTTAATATTTCAAAGATGACAGAATTGTGTTCAGAGGAGAAAGATAAAGATTCTCTAATTATGATTTTACTTCAGGTAATATTGTAAATTTATGATTATGGATGGAACTGAATATTTTTTTTATTAAATTTTTTTTAAATGAATATAAAATAATCAAAGAATATTTCTGAAATGAAGATTTATTTTTATTTTTAACAGTAAATGTATACTAGGAAAATTTAGTACAAAAGGCTTGACTCTTGCATATTGATAAATTTAAAGTATTATCCCAAACTGGACATATCAGAGTGATTGGAATATTGTGTGTTGGTATGGAAAGGCATTATCTAGTAGACATAAAACATCTTTTCTGAAATAAAATAGTGTGATCTGCATTAGTGGATTTTTATTTTTATATATGTCTCACTTTAATTGCAATAATGTTTGGTGATTTCCTTTTGACCTTATGTTACAATATGAACGTAAGAGTACTAAATTTTGGTTCTGTGGAGGACTTATCTCACACCATTGACAGAGGGACCTGTCAATGGCAAGAGATAACCTGTCTGAAATACATACTATCTTCATAATAAACCTGTCTCTACCCACTTGTATGATTACTCGGACGACGTGGTAAAGGAGAAGAAACAAGTGGAGAGAGAGAGAGAGAGGCGTTGTAGTCATGGCTGTAGAAACTAAAGAATGGAATTTCGACAGAATAGACGAAGATATAGTCAGTAAGTCTACCAGAACTTTTTAAATGTGTCATTACTTTCGACTAAAAAAATAAAGGAAAGACAATTTGCATTATGTAAACAATTGAAACAGGTGTGTTATTGTAAGAGAAGTTTTTATTAGCCGATACGGGATTATTTTCACATTTGTAACCAATAAGAATGAGGG
>NW_019384316.1:1017071-1025061 GCF_000671375.1 Centruroides sculpturatus
TCCTTTATGAAGGCATAGAGCCTTTACTACATGAAAATGAAAATTAATGAATACACTGTGTACAGTAATTTACCTGATAAGACAGACCTCAGAAAAATACTTTATGAGAGCTTTTATACTTTTATAAAGCTGTCTATAATGAAAATTAATTAACTAAAGATTTTTTTGCCCTGCCAGGGTGTGGCCGAGTTATCTGGAGTGCCGGGTTATCGAGAGCCGAGTTTTCGAGGTTCTACTGTATAAATACGCACACGGCTTACCACGAACGTGAGGACGACATTGTTCAGGACATAACACTTTTAGATGCTATGTATCATAAACTATTTTAAATTATGATGTGTTTATTTACAATTCTTTAATTAGATTTTGCTGCATAAAGAAATTTTTTTCTGCATTTTTAGTAGATTACTATTATTTAAATTCTATAAATGTATAATTACTGTGAAAATATTAAGTCATTGGGTCATATTAGTGGGTTTGTGTGCACATGACTTCAGTGCATTCTCATTTTATTTCATTTTTAAAAATAATTGTTTTGTTGTTTTTTAATAATCTCGATATTCCTTAGTTTTTACATTTATATCATGCTTAATTCTTACATACATCACGCTACATTGATGTGACCTAGTAAAAATTGATTACTTGTAGCTTTATTGCTAATTTTCTTTAACTTTTATATATTTTATAATCCTTTTTTAAATTATTTTTAAATGTTTTGCTGTGATTAAACAAATGCATTACTCTGGTACATGTTAACTTTTCTATTTTTTTAACATTCTGATCAATGCAATCTTTTGAGTAATTATTCTCTCTCAACCTTTTGTCACACGTGCAAGAATTTTTTCCACGAGCAATTGTGTGTTGTACTTTTTACAACACTTTATTTTCTTATTTTATTTTGTTAATTTGACATGTTAATATGAATTTAAATTTGATTTTATTTCTCTATACTATTTTTCAATTAAGACAGCTATTCTATGAATTAAGCATCTATTTTACCAAGATGTATTGTATTGATTGCATGTTTGTGGATAAACCTTTTACATTTCTCACACCTTGTGGAGGCAGAATTTTTCTTACATTTGTGAAACATCTGTTGGAAACACATACCAAGTCATTATCTTCCATTTGGTGTTTCTCGGGACAATATTTTTGAAGAAAGACTGCGATATCACATGGAAGGCACGAAGGTTCTGATCTTGAAATAAGATGTTCTTTTATTAGCTGTATAGACAAGTTTTTCAGAAAGTTTCCTTTTCTTCCTTGACACTGTTCAGGATTGTTCATCATAAAAATGATTCTTGCATTTATTCCTGCAATATTCATACTTACAAAAAAAAAGTTTTCTGCATGCTGTTTTTTTTACAATTTCTTTCTTTTCCACATTTACTATAAACATTGATGATGTATTTGTTAGTGCAACCTCTATAAACATAATGAAATAGTAAGAGAGGTGTACTTTTTACAACAGTGCGAGTGCCGAAAGGTTAATCAGTCCACCATATTATGTTCTAAGGCTGTTTAACGTAGCCTAATTATTTTTTATAGCCTAAGGAGTCCAATTAACAAAGGCTATTCATCTAGTTTCTTTTAAGTCGTCTTGTGATTTAGAATTTTGTTATTGTTTATAACAGTCAGTTAAATCAAGAATGAATAAAAAAAATTAGTTTTTGTTAAATTTTAAAAATCTTTCATATTGTTAAACTTAACTTTAGAATTTGAATTATAAAAAAATGGAAAAACAAAATTATTTGTTCCGTTTGAATGCTGTTTGACGCAGCTGAGGCTGAACTATTTGAAAATTTTCTAGTGAAATAAATTAAATTTTAGAACAGTAGTTTTTGTTTAATACAAACTGTTTTCAGATTTGAATTGATTTATAAAAAAAAAAATGATTATACTGTTTGTAATCATGGAGGCTTGTGTATTATGGGAATTGGTGCTATTAAATTTTGATGGTTAAAAGCCGAGAGGGTGGGAAGGTAAAGGTGGTCGCTCGTCATATCTTGAATAAGGCAATTTTACTTGTTAGCATTTTACAATTCTTTATAAAACCCATTCCTATCCTCTTATTAAGATTTCTGCCATTTTTATAATAAAAAAAAACAAACTATTTCTAATAAAAGATGGTGCCACATGCAGTTTTAAACGTTGTCAAGAAACTTAAGCATCTTGTTGCTGGATTTTATTGTATTACACTAGAATACTATATATACTATACGATTATTGAATGGTACTATACCAGGGGTCGGCACCCTGCGGCTCGCGAGCCACATGCAGCTCTTTGGATGTGAAGCTGCGGCTCTTTAGTTCCGTATGCAAATATTATTTATTTCATCAAAAAAAAAAATTTAAAAATCGTTCTGAATCGATTAACGAGGATTTGGCACCGATTCTATCTCTCAGCTACTTGTACTTGCTTTTCATCGCACTCCTCCCCCGTGACATGCGTCGTCACTGTGATCAGTCCGTCGGAAGCTCTCAAATGATGCCGTCGTCGAATGTTTCTATGAGGTTTAATTCTCTTTCGACGCAAGACAATTCTGAATAAATAGATCAGTTTTTTTTTTTATCAAAAAACTTTATNATGACAAATTTTAAATTTAATATAATATCACGTGATACGAAATAAAACCGCTTGTGGTGGCGTCACGGTGGAGTGGTAAAGGAGAAGAAACAAGTGGAGAGAGAGAGAGAGAGGCGTTGTAGTCATGGCTGTAGAAACTAAAGAATGGAATTTCGACAGAATAGACGAAGATATAGTCAGTAAGTCTACCAGAACTTTTTAAATGTGTCATTACTTTCGACTAAAAAAATAAAGGAAAGACAATTTGCATTATGTAAACAATTAAAACAGGTGTGTTATTGTAAGAGAAGTTTTTATTAGCCGATACGGGATTATTTTCACATTTGTAACCAATAAGAATGAGGGACACATGGATGAATGTTAAATCTTTGGACAGATCGTTTCCTCGTGATGTGTTTGTTTGTTCCACCCCCCTGCTGATTAAATGTTCTAATGTAATAAGGAAGTTTTCTATAAAATGTTTTATTAGTTAAATTATTGAGACATATAAGAAATTGTTTATGCATTTATTATAAAAATTTCATTTAATAATACTTTAAAAAATGTAATTTGTTCTGATACAGTTATGCTGAAACATATACCCCCTGGTGGTGCATCCCCCTCATTCAAAACTACTATTACTTTATTAAATATAATAATAATAATATATTAACTTTCATTTTGTTAAAAAGTATTATTTGATAGGAATCATGTTCTTATAAGAAAATAATTTAAGAGAAAATTCGAAAAGCTTTTAGTATATCTGCCCATGTAAACTGGAATTAATGAACGTAACGGTAGTAAATGCGAGTTTAACAAACAATTATAGGCAAATAAAACCGTATTCGGCAACTCTGACTATTATTTGAGAATTAATTATTATTACGGTTTTATATTCGTGACGGATCTGTACGTAAAATTCGAGAAAGACGAGTGATTTTAATTAAGTATTTAATAAACTGTAAGCACCGAAGCGCTAAACTTTTGTATTTAGTGGTCGAATAAGCAAAATTTGAAATATAAGTTTGGGAATAAAAGTAAGAGGAAGCTACTTTTATTTGGCGAAAGAAAAAAAAATCTTTAATGTTTTAAGTGTTTACGTAAAACTGTTTTATTTTTAACTACTCGTTTAAAAATTTTTATCTTTGGGAT
This sequence comes from Centruroides sculpturatus, assembly GCF_000671375.1. NCBI lineage: Eukaryota > Metazoa > Arthropoda > Arachnida > Scorpiones > Buthidae > Centruroides > Centruroides sculpturatus. The sequence goes on from NW_019384316.1 coordinate 1,020,790, forward strand.
TTTATTTAATAGCAGGAATGTAAAAGTCAACCTTTTAAATTTTATGAAAGTTTTATTTGTTTGTATTGATAAGTAGAATTCTGAAGATGAAACAGGTGTTTTATGGTTTAGTTACCATTTATTTTAGCATTTTTTTAATAGAATTTTTTTTTTTTAATAAAAATTTCTTACTTTTTCATAGGAGAAAATTATAAATTTCTCTTGCTGAATACGCACACTTCAATAATCTATCTTTCTGACTTTCCTAGTGTAGTTTTTGCCATTTCATTTATTATTCTTTTCTTGAGTAAATCTTAGGTGATAAATGAGTGTGTTTGTTAATTTCTGGTCTGAAGGTATTACTTTGCCTTTCTCCATCCATATATTACGTCTTGACATGTTTCATTTTCAGATAAATTGCTTCTACTTGCAGCTTTTAGAATGCCTGTTATTCCATGTTCTTCGTATAGTTTTTTTTTTGGAAGAAAAAATAAGTTGCGAATGATTAGATTAAGAAGAGAATGTTATCTGTTTCTTTTGTAATTAATTGTGTGGTTTATTCAGTTTGTTTGTTTGTTTGTTTTAGTTATGGCAATGCAACACTTGGGCAATCTGCCTGGGGGGATGCCTTTCGGGAGGTCTTTTTAAGGTAAACTGGACCCTATTTAGGTGTTACAGATGTGGAGAAAACCCCGAAAACTTCGTGGCCAGCCCGTCTGAGTAAGGCGCAAACCCACGATCGAACTCCGTGTTCGGGGTACGAAGACCGCTTGGCCACTGGTGGGCGGTTTATTCAGAATTAAGAAAATATTAGAAAGTAGTTGGAAACACGTATATGAAGTAAATGATTTTATTTCAAAATTCATTACTGACTGAATTTATTTTAATATTTCAAAGATGACAGAATTGTGTTCAGAGGAGAAAGATAAAGATTCTCTAATTATGATTTTACTTCAGGTAATATTGTAAATTTATGATTATGGATGGAACTGAATATTTTTTTTATTAAATTTTTTTTAAATGAATATAAAATAATCAAAGAATATTTCTGAAATGAAGATTTATTTTTATTTTTAACAGTAAATGTATACTAGGAAAATTTAGTACAAAAGGCTTGACTCTTGCATATTGATAAATTTAAAGTATTATCCCAAACTGGACATATCAGAGTGATTGGAATATTGTGTGTTGGTATGGAAAGGCATTATCTAGTAGACATAAAACATCTTTTCTGAAATAAAATAGTGTGATCTGCATTAGTGGATTTTTATTTTTATATATGTCTCACTTTAATTGCAATAATGTTTGGTGATTTCCTTTTGACCTTATGTTACAATATGAACGTAAGAGTACTAAATTTTGGTTCTGTGGAGGACTTATCTCACACCATTGACAGAGGGACCTGTCAATGGCAAGAGATAACCTGTCTGAAATACATACTATCTTCATAATAAACCTGTCTCTACCCACTTGTATGATTACTCGGACGACGTGGTAAAGGAGAAGAAACAAGTGGAGAGAGAGAGAGAGAGGCGTTGTAGTCATGGCTGTAGAAACTAAAGAATGGAATTTCGACAGAATAGACGAAGATATAGTCAGTAAGTCTACCAGAACTTTTTAAATGTGTCATTACTTTCGACTAAAAAAATAAAGGAAAGACAATTTGCATTATGTAAACAATTGAAACAGGTGTGTTATTGTAAGAGAAGTTTTTATTAGCCGATACGGGATTATTTTCACATTTGTAACCAATAAGAATGAGGGACACATGGATGAATGTTAAATCTTTGGACAGATCGTTTCCTCGTGATGTGTTTGTTTGTTCCACCCCCCTGCTGATTAAATGTTCTAATGTAATAAGGAAGTTTTCTATAAAATGTTTTATTAGTTAAATTATTGAGACATATAAGAAATTGTTTATGCATTTATTATAAAAATTTCATTTAATAATACTTTAAAAAATGTAATTTGTTCTGATACAGTTATGCTGAAACATATACCCCCTGGTGGTGCATCCCCCTCATTCAAAACTACTATTACTTTATTAAATATAATAATAATAATATATTAACTTTCATTTTGTTAAAAAGTATTATTTGATAGGAATCATGTTCTTATAAGAAAATAATTTAAGAGAAAATTCGAAAAGCTTTTAGTATATCTGCCCATGTAAACTGGAATTAATGAACGTAACGGTAGTAAATGCGAGTTTAACAAACAATTATAGGCAAATAAAACCGTATTCGGCAACTCTGACTATTATTTGAGAATTAATTATTATTACGGTTTTATATTCGTGACGGATCTGTACGTAAAATTCGAGAAAGACGAGTGATTTTAATTAAGTATTTAATAAACTGTAAGCACCGAAGCGCTAAACTTTTGTATTTAGTGGTCGAATAAGCAAAATTTGAAATATAAGTTTGGGAATAAAAGTAAGAGGAAGCTACTTTTATTTGGCGAAAGAAAAAAAAATCTTTAATGTTTTAAGTGTTTACGTAAAACTGTTTTATTTTTAACTACTCGTTTAAAAATTTTTATCTTTGGGATTTTATTTAATAGCAGGAATGTAAAAGTCAACCTTTTAAATTTTATGAAAGTTTTATTTGTTTGTATTGATAAGTAGAATTCTGAAGATGAAACAGGTGTTTTATGGTTTAGTTACCATTTATTTTAGCATTTTTTTAATAGAATTTTTTTTTTTTAATAAAAATTTCTTACTTTTTCATAGGAGAAAATTATAAATTTCTCTTGCTGAATACGCACACTTCAATAATCTATCTTTCTGACTTTCCTAGTGTAGTTTTTGCCATTTCATTTATTATTCTTTTCTTGAGTAAATCTTAGGTGATAAATGAGTGTGTTTGTTAATTTCTGGTCTGAAGGTATTACTTTGCCTTTCTCCATCCATATATTACGTCTTGACATGTTTCATTTTCAGATAAATTGCTTCTACTTGCAGCTTTTAGAATGCCTGTTATTCCATGTTCTTCGTATAGTTTTTTTTTTGGAAGAAAAAATAAGTTGCGAATGATTAGATTAAGAAGAGAATGTTATCTGTTTCTTTTGTAATTAATTGTGTGGTTTATTCAGTTTGTTTGTTTGTTTGTTTTAGTTATGGCAATGCAACACTTGGGCAATCTGCCTGGGGGGATGCCTTTCGGGAGGTCTTTTTAAGGTAAACTGGACCCTATTTAGGTGTTACAGATGTGGAGAAAACCCCGAAAACTTCGTGGCCAGCCCGTCTGAGTAAGGCGCAAACCCACGATCGAACTCCGTGTTCGGGGTACGAAGACCGCTTGGCCACTGGTGGGCGGTTTATTCAGAATTAAGAAAATATTAGAAAGTAGTTGGAAACACGTATATGAAGTAAATGATTTTATTTCAAAATTCATTACTGACTGAATTTATTTTAATATTTCAAAGATGACAGAATTGTGTTCAGAGGAGAAAGATAAAGATTCTCTAATTATGATTTTACTTCAGGTAATATTGTAAATTTATGATTATGGATGGAACTGAATATTTTTTTTATTAAATTTTTTTTAAATGAATATAAAATAATCAAAGAATATTTCTGAAATGAAGATTTATTTTTATTTTTAACAGTAAATGTATACTAGGAAAATTTAGTACAAAAGGCTTGACTCTTGCATATTGATAAATTTAAAGTATTATCCCAAACTGGACATATCAGAGTGATTGGAATATTGTGTGTTGGTATGGAAAGGCATTATCTAGTAGACATAAAACATCTTTTCTGAAATAAAATAGTGTGATCTGCATTAGTGGATTTTTATTTTTATATATGTCTCACTTTAATTGCAATAATGTTTGGTGATTTCCTTTTGACCTTATGTTACAATATGAACGTAAGAGTACTAAATTTTGGTTCTGTGGAGGACTTATCTCACACCATTGACAGAGGGACCTGTCAATGGCAAGAGATAACCTGTCTGAAATACATACTATCTTCATAATAAACCTGTCTCTACCCACTTGTATGATTACTCGGACGACGTGGTAAAGGAGAAGAAACAAGTGGAGAGAGAGAGAGAGAGGCGTTGTAGTCATGGCTGTAGAAACTAAAGAATGGAATTTCGACAGAATAGACGAAGATATAGTCAGTAAGTCTACCAGAACTTTTTAAATGTGTCATTACTTTCGACTAAAAAAATAAAGGAAAGACAATTTGCATTATGTAAACAATTGAAACAGGTGTGTTATTGTAAGAGAAGTTTTTATTAGCCGATACGGGATTATTTTCACATTTGTAACCAATAAGAATGAGGG
>NW_019384316.1:1026259-1033820 GCF_000671375.1 Centruroides sculpturatus
AAAAAAAAACATTTAAAAATCGTTCTGAATCGATTAACGAGGATTCGGCACCGATTCTATCTCTCAGCCACTTGTACTCGCTTTTCATCGCACCCCTCCCCCGTGACACGCGTCGTCACTGTGATCAGTCCGTCGGAAGCTCTCAAATGATGCCGTCGTCGAATGTTTCTATGAGGTTTAATTCTCTTTCGACGCAAGACAATTCTGAATAAATAGATCAGTTTTTTTTTTTATCAAAAAACTTTATTTATGCGAGTACTATTTATTGTTGGCAAGAAAAAATTTTGTGGCTCTTTAAAAACTTTGAAATTTTGTAAATTGTAATTTTTGGCTCTTCCGACTCAAAAGGTTGCCGACCCCTGTACTATACCATTTATAATACAAGACCACTCCTTGAGGTGATCAGTTTTTCTAAGTTTTGTGGGTAGTTGTCTTAAAATAGTAGAAAGTAGTTGTCTTTAAAAATTTACTATATTTATACAGTAAAGTTATAGCAAAAGTAGCATCAGATTGGTGACTTTTTTTTCAGTGCTTAGAATGTTATTGAGGTATCACTGTTAATAATACAGATTACGTAAATGTAACAGATGTAGGAAGTGTTGTCATTTGGAGTGTTATTAAAGAGTAATTTTAAGAAGAATAAGCGAATTTGGAAGTGCAGATAGTCCGAGGATGTAACTGATATCAACTGAGTACTGGAGGTGTGTTGAATTATTGGCATAGATGCTGTTTTGAATAGAATAAATTTAAAGTTTTAAAAAATATTAGTATTAACAGAAACAATTTGAAGTGTTCATAAAAACAATTGACAATACATTGGAGAAGTATGAGATTTCTCTTGTGAATTATTATAAATCAATGGACTGTTGTATTGTTAAGCTTGATATGATGAAAATTTACAAAGCTTCCATTTCTAAAGTTAGTAATATGAAATAAATTTTAAGAGATATGACTACAGAGTTCAAGAATGAAGATTATATTCTTTGCATATGGAGATTCAGCCTATTGTCAATTGAGTGAACAGTGTGTTAATATAGGGTCTGGTGGTTAAAACTGAAAATGAAATAATAGGTCTTTAGATAAAATAGGTTTAATGTGTGGAATGAGCTTTTAAAGTAGGGATGGCCAACCTTTTATATTTTGCGCATCAATTTTTTTATTTTTCAGTTAACGTGCCCCATACAAACTTACACCCCTTTTCAGCCTTTTTACAGTATAGTGGTGTGGATATATTTAACAGTTATGCATAAAATGACTTATTATATATACAGTAAAATAGACACTTTTAGCAGTTTTAAATAAAAGTAATTTCATACAAAGAGAAGATAAACATTAATTACTTTAATGAGACTTTTGAAATTGCTTTGATTTGTTAACCTTGTAAGGTTTGGAGCTAAATCAATTACAGAAAGCATCAGTTTTTCAAATTTGAATTGATCAGTTGCGACCATAGTTTGTTCTTAATCATTTTTGTAGATGAAAATGCTTGTTTGCATCTGTGTGTTGTTCCAAAACAACAGATGTAACTCTGAGCAAATTTTCTCAGATTTGGAAAATGTTCACAGAGCAACGATCACTAGAAATTAATTATATCAGAAGTATCTGGGAATGATTGAAGTTTATTAAACTTCATTTTCAATACAGAATTTTGAGATCAATAAATACCATTTGTATGTTACTAGGCATCGTCAAGATTTTTTGTTCAGTAAGCAAAAAGGAATTTATAAATGCATCGTCGTCTTTGGCAAAATCGCTAAAACAATCATTAAAGGACTTTTGCAATAGTCTGCATTTCTCAGTATATGGTTGCCATTATCTTCAACAAATTCACTATGTGTTTTTAAATGTGGAAATTGACTTAAATCCCTGTTTTTTAACTGGGATATGGAAGTTTTAATTAAATTTTGAATGCACTGATGTCATTTACTAAGCTAGGAAACAATTTGTTGTTGCCCTGCGGTTTCAAATTTAGATCATTGAAGTGGATGGTAACATAAACTAAAAATGGTAAATGAAATAGCCATTTCTAACCACATAACAGTGCTTTTTTTTCTCATGTAGCTCATCCTTCTCTCAGAAATTACACTGTCTTTCAGTTTCCAAAATCTACTGAGAACTTGTCCTGTACAAAGCCAATGTACATCGCAACAAAAGATGAGATCACCATATTCCATATCTAAAAATTCACAATATTCTCTGAATTCTCTTCTGTTTAATTGGTTTAAACTGGTATCATAACATTCTTGAAATTTAGAGTTTTTCCATCAAAGACGCTCAACATATAGTACAGTGATACTTTAGTACAGTATGGCCTAAAACCTTTCATAGTCTCAGAAACTCTACCTACAATTGATAGTGCTCCATCGGTGCAAACACTGATGAGTGTACTAAAATCCAGTTGTCGATTTTCTAGATATGCTTTTACTTTGTCAAATATGTCTGACCCACTGGTTTTTTTTATGAAGTGAGTGAAGACTGATAAGTTCTTCAAAGATGTTAAAATTACTATCAATTTCTCTTATAAAAATGTTTAATTTGGCTACATGACACATGTCAGCGGGTAAGTCCAAGGCTAAAGAAAAGAAAGAACAAGCATGAATGCGATTTTTCAATTGCTCAGTAACATCATAGGAAAGTTCTTTGATGCATCTTGTAACTTTTCTTTCAACATCTAACTACTACTAATTCAGTTGGATATTTTCTACAGTGTCTGTTAAGAATGTCTTCTATTATCTGAGAGAGTACTTTCACAAACAATGCACAATGATTTTCCTGAAGGACCCACACAATAAATAAGAATTCATTTTCCTACAGTTCATTAAACTGGTACTTGATATCACCTTCTGTTTTTCTTCTCGTGTTCATTGGTTGTTTGTTGCATCTCTCATTGATGATATCAGAAAGGTAGAAAACTAACAANTACTTTTTCATAGGAGAAAATTATAAATTTCTCTTGCTGAATACGCACACTTCAATAATCTATCTTTCTGACTTTCCTAGTGTAGTTTTTGCCATTTCATTTATTATTCTTTTCTTGAGTAAATCTTAGGTGATAAATGAGTGTGTTTGTTAATTTCTGGTCTGAAGGTATTACTTTGCCTTTCTCCATCCATATATTACGTCTTGACATGTTTCATTTTCAGATAAATTGCTTCTACTTGCAGCTTTTAGAATGCCTGTTATTCCATGTTCTTCGTATAGTTTTTTTTTTGGAAGAAAAAATAAGTTGCGAATGATTAGATTAAGAAGAGAATGTTATCTGTTTCTTTTGTAATTAATTGTGTGGTTTATTCAGTTTGTTTGTTTGTTTGTTTTAGTTATGGCAATGCAACACTTGGGCAATCTGCCTGGGGGGATGCCTTTCGGGAGGTCTTTTTAAGGTAAACTGGACCCTATTTAGGTGTTACAGATGTGGAGAAAACCCCGAAAACTTCGTGGCCAGCCCGTCTGAGTAAGGCGCAAACCCACGATCGAACTCCGTGTTCGGGGTACGAAGACCGCTTGGCCACTGGTGGGCGGTTTATTCAGAATTAAGAAAATATTAGAAAGTAGTTGGAAACACGTATATGAAGTAAATGATTTTATTTCAAAATTCATTACTGACTGAATTTATTTTAATATTTCAAAGATGACAGAATTGTGTTCAGAGGAGAAAGATAAAGATTCTCTAATTATGATTTTACTTCAGGTAATATTGTAAATTTATGATTATGGATGGAACTGAATATTTTTTTTATTAAATTTTTTTAAAATGAATATAAAATAATCAAAGAATATTTCTGAAATGAAGATTTATTTTTATTTTTAACAGTAAATGTATACTAGGAAAATTTAGTACAAAAGGCTTGACTCTTGCATATTGATAAATTTAAAGTATTATCCCAAACTGGACATATCAGAGTGATTGGAATATTGTGTGTTGGTATGGAAAGGCATTATCTAGTAGACATAAAACATCTTTTCTGAAATAAAATAGTGTGATCTGCATTAGTGGATTTTTATTTTTATATATGTCTCACTTTAATTGCAATAATGTTTGGTGATTTCCTTTTGACCTTATGTTACAATATGAACGTAAGAGTACTAAATTTTGGTTCTGTGGAGGACTTATCTCACACCATTGACAGAGGGACCTGTCAATGGCAAGAGATAACCTGTCTGAAATACATACTATCTTCATAATAAACCTGTCTCTACCCACTTGTATGATTACTCGGACAACGTCAATTATGTGCGATAAGTCCTCCATAGAACTAAAACTTAATGCTCATAGATTCATATTGCAATAATATTGTTGTTTATCAACCAGTCCTTGCCTTTATACTGCCCCCAGAGGTCATTACTTTATTATTATGAAGTTATCTTAAATACTTTGTTCATTACTAACTTGAATTATTGCTGAAATTTGTAATTCAATTAGTGTGCACTAATTCTTACAATAAAATAAACTGTTATATTTTTAAAAAATATAGTAAACTCATAGTTTTAGATGATAATGAATAGATATTGGCTAATATTTCTACAGTGATATTTAAACTGTCAGTATTATCCAAATTCAAATGGAGAATAAGAAAGATTTTATTACATGTCAGTGAGTCTTAAAAGATGCAAATTTATGTATAGTTTCAACACTACTATCAAGTAATTGTGAGTACTTGGTTTTCCAATATCTTCGGTTTCCAATATCCATGAAAGGAAACCAATTTCATTACTTTATTCAATTTGTTGGCTGGTAATTTTTGATAATTGTAGATACAATCATAAAATTTTATATTTCATTTGTTCTACTTTTAACTGCATAATTAGTATTTATTTTTTTGCACAATTTTTTTTAATACTTATCATATTGCATCAAAAAATCAAGCTTGTAACAACAAATGATTGGATATGTTTGCAAACTTACTGAAAAATACAATAGAAATAGGAAAAATCAGTCTGAATCTATAATATAACAACAATAATAATAATAATCTTTATTGTGAGAACCTTAGTTCGTTACAAGGGGTTAAACTACAGGATGTTCGGAAAGTCACTGTTCACTTATATATTAACAGATATGTTTCAATATAGGATACAGGAGATAAATATGAATGACAGTTATAAACAATGTTGAAAGTGTCCCCCCCCCCATTAGCATCAATGCAGGCTTGGATCCTCCTCATTTTGTTTCTAAACATTGCTATCAGTTGCTCGCTTGAAAGACTAAATGAATACTGTTATCGTCGCTTTCAGGTCATCTAGGGTGTGTGGATAGTCTCAATACACTGCTGATTTTGCTGCTCCCATAGATAGAAGTCTGGATTTAGATCTGGTGAGCATGGTGGCCACACATCTTTCGAAATAATGCAAAAACATGATTATAAAGTTGCACAATGACTTTCCGAATACCCTGTATAATTAGGATGCAATTTGAGAAAAATTGTAGACAAATTTCCAATGTTCTAGACATATAAATTCTGTTTGTCCGTCTTTCCTTAAACTCAAGAATGGAGTTAGATGAAAGACGAGACCAGATATAGAAACCTTAAGGGCAGGAGGCCCTGATTAACTGTATACAAACTTCCAATGCAAACTGAAAATCATGTTATTTCAATTCAAAAATTTTCCCATAAAAGGTGTTAGATAGATGACCAGCACAACTCTATTGTTAAAGGAAAAGTATGGGTCAACCACTACTAATTCGAGGCGGAGATCATATACAGTATTTTAAATTAAATAAATTAAAAATATGATCAAAAATTGCAGTTCAGCATTGTGACAATATCATAATAATTGCTCGTTTTAAAGTACGTTAGTAATATTTAACAAATTAATATAATAACTTAGTATAAGATAACACACAATAAAATACATAGTAATAATCAATTTTTGAAAAATACAATGAATTATCTTTGAGATTTAAATCTTATCAAATACTTATTTACTTCAAGTCTCACACAATAGAAAAATACACGTTTCCAAGTTTCATACACTTGCATGTTACAATCACTACAAAGTCTATCAGGATCTACTATTAGTCTATTAGGTTAAATTTCAGATGTGTATACTGTCATGGCGGCAGTTCCGACTGTTCATACTCCGGACTGACTCCTCCTGGAGGGAGGCCACCATGTGCCAAACATCACTAGTTATTGATTCACAGTAGTTCTTGAACACACTAGTATCAATAACTAGTATGTATCAATCCGACGGGAGTACGAACAGTCGGGACTGCGCCATGACAGTATACACATCTGAAATTTAACCGTCTATTATTATTATATGTCAAAATATAATTTTGAGAATCTATAATATTCAATATCAAAAAAACTATTCAGTATTTTTCAATAATCCAAATTTTATTTGCATGGTTTTTAATTATGTTGAAATTTTAATAAAACCTTTACTTTCATTCAAATAAAATTATTTTATTATTGATTTGTTTACATAATTATAAAATATATATTTTTTTCTTTTTTAGAAATCATTGGCGAGGTTCAGTTGAAAAAATATGGCAAGTTTATGGAAGAATACGGAACTCAATTAAAAGAAATTGAACATGCTTTAGATGAAACTCTCAGTGATATTTGGGACATGACGCTTGATCCCATTTCTCTTCAGGTTTGTAAATATGCAAATTTTTGTACGTAAAAACAGTCAATAAAAACTTAAAAATTTTTCATTGGTAACATAAGTATGATTCACATTGCCAAGTTTATTATCTGTTTATATTATTGCATTAAATAAACTCATACATATACTATACATCATTCATAATTACACTGTTTTGTTCTATGGAAAGTAAAAACATTAATATTAAAGCTAAAAAGTAGCAGAATAAATGATGCAGGTAGGATTTAAAGTTAAGACTGAATCAAAATGTGTCGATAAACTTACAAATTCAAATAAAGAAAATTATACTAATTATATAGTCAAAAATGACATTTTTCATTATTTCAACAAAGGTTTGTATGTTACAAATCAAAAAGATATATAAAAAATAGCTATATAATTATATTCAGAGAGTGACTATTAATATGTATAGAAGATTCTTATAAAATTATGAATCAAATTTTATATATAAACAACTTTTTTGCTGAATTATTATAACTTTTGAATCTCTGATTATGATTGTCAAATATTGTCTCTCTCTCTCTATATATATTTTCAATTTTAATGTATTTAATCTACTTTTGCAGGAAAAATTAATAAACATGAATGATAATGGTAAAACTTTGTTCTTTACATAACTAATCATCTACTGATTTGAACATCAATTGCATTCTAGAACAACAGTTTTCAGATTGAACAAATTAAATATGAATTATTATATAAAAATTTTTGTAAATTCTATATATATAAAACTTTTAAAATTTATCCATAGGTTTAAATTTAACAAATTGATTTTTTTTAACTTAATTTAACAGAACATTAACAAGCAATGACTGACAATTGATTCACTGTACATTTTAAAACACAGTAGAACCTTGAAAACTCGGCCTAATGTGGACCGAAGGGTGGCAGAGTTTGTGAAAATGCTGGGTTATCGGGAATGGGGTTAAAAAAAAATAAGTATGAGTGT
>NW_019384316.1:1035987-1083356 GCF_000671375.1 Centruroides sculpturatus
CCTTTATGAAGGCATAGAGCCTTTACTACATGAAAATGAAAATTAATGAATACACTGTGTACAGTAATTTACCTGATAAGACAGACCTCAGAAAAATACTTTATGAGAGCTTTTATACTTTTATAAAGCTGTCTATAATGAAAATTAATTAACTAAAGATTTTTTTGCCCTGCCAGGGTGTGGCCGAGTTATCTGGAGTGCCGGGTTATCGAGAGCCGAGTTTTCGAGGTTCTACTGTATAAATACGCACACGGCTTACCACGAACGTGAGGACGACATTGTTCAGGACATAACACTTTTAGATGCTATGTATCATAAACTATTTTAAATTATGATGTGTTTATTTACAATTCTTTAATTAGATTTTGCTGCATAAAGAAATTTTTTTCTGCATTTTTAGTAGATTACTATTATTTAAATTCTATAAATGTATAATTACTGTGAAAATATTAAGTCATTGGGTCATATTAGTGGGTTTGTGTGCACATGACTTCAGTGCATTCTCATTTTATTTCATTTTTAAAAATAATTGTTTTGTTGTTTTTTAATAATCTCGATATTCCTTAGTTTTTACATTTATATCATGCTTAATTCTTACATACATCACGCTACATTGATGTGACCTAGTAAAAATTGATTACTTGTAGCTTTATTGCTAATTTTCTTTAACTTTTATATATTTTATAATCCTTTTTTAAATTATTTTTAAATGTTTTGCTGTGATTAAACAAATGCATTACTCTGGTACATGTTAACTTTTCTATTTTTTTAACATTCTGATCAATGCAATCTTTTGAGTAATTATTCTCTCTCAACCTTTTGTCACACGTGCAAGAATTTTTTCCACGAGCAATTGTGTGTTGTACTTTTTACAACATTTTATTTTGTTAATTTGATATGTTAATATGAATTTAAATTTGATTTTATTTCTCTGTACTATTTTTCAATTAAGACAGCTATTCTATGAATTAAGCATCTATTTTACCAAGATGTATTGTATTGATTGCATGTTTGTGGATAAACCTTTTACATTTCTCACACCTTGTGGAGGCAGAATTTTTCTTACATTTGTGAAACATCTGTTGGAAACACATACCAAGTCATTATCTTCCATTTGGTGTTTCTCGGGACAATATTTTTGAAGAAAGACTGCGATATCACATGTAAGGCACGAAGGTTCTGATCTTATTTAAGATGCTCTTTTATTAGCTGTATAGACAAGTTTTTCAGAAAGTTCCTTTTCTTCCTTGATACTATTCAGGATTGTTTGTCATAAAAATGATTCTTGCATTTATTCCTGCAATATTCATACTTACAAAAAAAAAGTTTTCTGCATGCTGTTTTTTTTACAATTTCTTTCTTTTCCACATTTACTATAAACATTGATGATGTATTTGTTAGTGCAACCTCTATAAACATAATGAAATAGTAAGAGAGGTGTACTTTTTACAACAGTGCGAGTGCCGAAAGGTTAATCAGTCCACCATATTATGTTCTAAGGCTGTTTAACGTAGCCTAATTATTTTTTATAGCCTAAGGAGTCCAATTAACAAAGGCTATTCATCTAGTTTCTTTTAAGTCGTCTTGTGATTTAGAATTTTGTTATTGTTTATAACAGTCAGTTAAATCAAGAATGAATAAAAAAAATTAGTTTTTGTTAAATTTTAAAAATCTTTCATATTGTTAAACTTAACTTTAGAATTTGAATTATAAAAAAATGGAAAAACAAAATTATTTGTTCCGTTTGAATGCTGTTTGACGCAGCTGAGGCTGAACTATTTGAAAATTTTCTAGTGAAATAAATTAAATTTTAGAACAGTAGTTTTTGTTTAATACAAACTGTTTTCAGATTTGAATTGATTTATAAAAAAAAAAATGATTATACTGTTTGTAATCATGGAGGCTTGTGTATTATGGGAATTGGTGCTATTAAATTTTGATGGTTAAAAGCCGAGAGGGTGGGAAGGTAAAGGTGGTCGCTCGTCATATCTTGAATAAGGCAATTTTACTTGTTGTTAGCATTTTACAATTCTTTATAAAACCCATTCCTATCCTCTTATTAAGATTTCTGCCATTTTTATAATAAAAAAAAACAAACTATTTCTAATAAAAGATGGTGCCACATGCAGTTTTAAACGTTGTCAAGAAACTTAAGCATCTTGTTGCTGGATTTTATTGTATTACACTAGAATACTATATATACTATACGATTATTGAATGGTACTATACCAGGGGTCGGCACCCTGCGGCTCGCGAGCCACATGCAGCTCTTTGGATGTGAAGCTGCGGCTCTTTAGTTCCGTATGCAAATATTATTTATTTCATCAAAAAAAAAAATTTAAAAATCGTTCTGAATCGATTAACGAGGATTTGGCACCGATTCTATCTCTCAGCTACTTGTACTTGCTTTTCATCGCACTCCTCCCCCGTGACATGCGTCGTCACTGTGATCAGTCCGTCGGAAGCTCTCAAATGATGCCGTCGTCGAATGTTTCTATGAGGTTTAATTCTCTTTCGACGCAAGACAATTCTGAATAAATAGATCAGTTTTTTTTTTTATCAAAAAACTTTATTTATGCGAGTACTATTTATTGTTGGCAAGAAAAAATTTTGTGGCTCTTTAAAAACTTTGAAATTTTGTAAATTGTAATTTTTGGCTCTTCCGACTCAAAAGGTTGCCGACCCCTGTACTATACCATTTATAATACAAGACCACTCCTTGAGGTGATCAGTTTTTCTAAGTTTTGTGGGTAGTTGTCTTAAAATAGTAGAAAGTAGTTGTCTTTAAAAATTTACTATATTTATACAGTAAAGTTATAGCAAAAGTAGCATCAGATTGGTGACTTTTTTTCAGTGCTTAGAATGTTATTGAGGTATCACTGTTAATAATACAGATTACGTAAATGTAACAGATGTAGGAAGTGTTGTCATTTGGAGTGTTATTAAAGAGTAATTTTAAGAAGAATAAGCGAATTTGGAAGTGCAGATAGTCCGAGGATGTAACTGATATCAACTGAGTACTGGAGGTGTGTTGAATTATTGGCATAGATGCTGTTTTGAATAGAATAAATTTAAAGTTTTAAAAAATATTAGTATTAACAGAAACAATTTGAAGTGTTCATAAAAACAATTGACAATACATTGGAGAAGTATGAGATTTCTCTTGTGAATTATTATAAATCAATGGACTGTTGTATTGTTAAGCTTGATATGATGAAAATTTACAAAGCTTCCATTTCTAAAGTTAGTAATATGAAATAAATTTTAAGAGATATGACTACAGAGTTCAAGAATGAAGATTATATTCTTTGCATATGGAGATTCAGCCTATTGTCAATTGAGTGAACAGTGTGTTAATATAGGGTCTGGTGGTTAAAACTGAAAATGAAATAATAGGTCTTTAGATAAAATAGGTTTAATGTGTGGAATGAGCTTTTAAAGTAGGGATGGCCAACCTTTTATATTTTGCGCATCAATTTTTTTATTTTTCAGTTAACGTGCCCCATACAAACTTACACCCCTTTTCAGCCTTTTTACAGTATAGTGGTGTGGATATATTTAACAGTTATGCATAAAATGACTTATTATATATACAGTAAAATAGACACTTTTAGCAGTTTTAAATAAAAGTAATTTCATACAATGAGAAGATAAACATTAATTACTTTAATGAGACTTTTGAAATTGCTTTGATTTGTTAACCTTGTAAGGTTTGGAGCTAAATCAATTACAGAAAGCATCAGTTTTTCAAATTTGAATTGATCAGTTGCGACCATAGTTTGTTCTTAATCATTTTTGTAGATGAAAATGCTTGTTTGCATCTGTGTGTTGTTCCAAAACAACAGATGTAACTCTGAGCAAATTTTCTCAGATTTGGAAAATGTTCACAGAGCAACGATCACTAGAAATTAATTATATCAGAAGTATCTGGGAATGATTGAAGTTTATTAAACTTCATTTTCAATACAGAATTTTGAGATCAATAAATACCATTTGTATGTTACTAGGCATCGTCAAGATTTTTTGTTCAGTAAGCAAAAAGGAATTTATAAATGCATCGTCGTCTTTGGCAAAATCGCTAAAACAATCATTAAAGGACTTTTGCAATAGTCTGCATTTCTCAGTATATGGTTGCCATTATCTTCAACAAATTCACTATGTGTTTTTAAATGTGGAAATTGACTTAAATCCCTGTTTTTTAACTGGGATATGGAAGTTTTAATTAAATTTTGAATGCACTGATGTCATTTACTAAGCTAGGAAACAATTTGTTGTTGCCCTGCGGTTTCAAATTTAGATCATTGAAGTGGATGGTAACATAAACTAAAAATGGTAAATGAAATAGCCATTTCTAACCACATAACAGTGCTTTTTTTTCTCATGTAGCTCATCCTTCTCTCAGAAATTACACTGTCTTTCAGTTTCCAAAATCTACTGAGAACTTGTCCTGTACAAAGCCAATGTACATCGCAACAAAAGATGAGATCACCATATTCCATATCTAAAAATTCACAATATTCTCTGAATTCTCTTCTGTTTAATTGGTTTAAACTGGTATCATAACATTCTTGAAATTTAGAGTTTTTCCATCAAAGACGCTCAACATATAGTACAGTGATACTTTAGTACAGTATGGCCTAAAACCTTTCATAGTCTCAGAAACTCTACCTACAATTGATAGTGCTCCATCGGTGCAAACACTGATGAGTGTACTAAAATCCAGTTGTCGATTTTCTAGATATGCTTTTACTTTGTCAAATATGTCTGACCCACTGGTTTTTTTTATGAAGTGAGTGAAGACTGATAAGTTCTTCAAAGATGTTAAAATTACTATCAATTTCTCTTATAAAAATGTTTAATTTGGCTACATGACACATGTCAGCGGGTAAGTCCAAGGCTAAAGAAAAGAAAGAACAAGCATGAATGCGATTTTTCAATTGCTCAGTAACATCATAGGAAAGTTCTTTGATGCATCTTGTAACTTTTCTTTCAACATCTAACTACTACTAATTCAGTTGGATATTTTCTACAGTGTCTGTTAAGAATGTCTTCTATTATCTGAGAGAGTACTTTCACAAACAATGCACAATGATTTTCCTGAAGGACCCACACAATAAATAAGAATTCATTTTCCTACAGTTCATTAAACTGGTACTTGATATCACCTTCTGTTTTTCTTCTCGTGTTCATTGGTTGTTTGTTGCATCTCTCATTGATGATATCAGAAAGGTAGAAAACTAACAATTGTCAACCAGAATTGAGCAAACGACTCGTTTGACGTCATGTCAAAATGCCTGACATAATGTCACTTTATACGTTTTGGGATCTGTCATTTTACCTAAGAGTAAAAATTTCGAGTTTCTGGCTCATTTGTCACAGTTGGATTTTAAAACTCGATATTATCTTATTCAAAATACGGATTTTACAAATGCGTGCACGTGACGTACCCGATTTCAGAAGCTACTCAAGAATTAGATATTTAAATAAATTGAGAAGTGTTATGATATATGTAAATAAAAGATGTATGAACTGTAATTATATAAATTATTTATTATATATAAATTATTTTATTAGTATTAATATAATTAATACTAATAAAATAATTTATAATAATGAATAAATTAACTTTTTTTTTTAATTTTTATTTTGCAGTACTTGCCATATGAAAGAACTAATTTGTTAGAATTAATATCTACCGATAATAAAATTTTAAATAAAATCATCACGGCGTTGGCTGCAATATGTTGTGAAATGCAGGAATTATGTTATGAAGCCAAAACAAAATATTATAACATTCTTCTTTTTTATGGTGAAGGAGGTAATTTACATTTTACGTATTTAAGTTTGTGTATGTGTTTTACTGTTTTTAAACATTTGAATTAACTTGTGATCACGTGTGGTGGTGGCAATTTTCTGTGATTACCAATTTTTGTGGGCATATTTTAGCAAATTGATTTATGTAGCTGTGCTTCCATGATATTCTCATCCTGTAAAAGTGTTGATTGAAAAAATTTCCCTCATCACTTGCCATCAGAAAACTGCTGTGGAAAATCACTGCTACATGCACGCAATCATGTGCAGTTTTTCTTTGTTACACAATTGAAAGCATAAGGCAGTGATTTTTCTTCTCAGACATCAAGTGGTGGTCATGATGTCACGGATGCTACGTATGATATAATGATAGTAGTCTACAAGTTATTACGACCTTGAATGCTTGTCTTTAACCTGAGGTGCTGCGATCTTCAATTTAAATGATTTTGGGGATTATTTCATGTGCAAAAACTGCAGAAAAATCATTTCCTGGTCCTTCTGAGAAACAGCTCGGCCCTCCTGTCATTTAAAACTCATTTTGCATTTTACTAATGCAAAAAAAATGTCCCCGGTCAAGGACATTGTTTTATAAACATCTCACAAACTAAACAATGTATTATGATGAAATTTGGCATGTACAGAGAAGATACATTACAGGATTTTATTTGAGGAATAGCAATTATTTTCAGTTTAATTACAAGTGAAAAATCAGTGGAAAATAGCCACCATATTCGTGCAGTCATGCTAAAAAAGAATTGTGATTACAGGTTCAGTTTTTAATGGCTACTTACATAGTAATTTATACTAGATGATATTTAAGTATTTGACGTATAAAAGTTCTTAAATTTAATTTAAAAAATTCTTTATCTTAAGAACCCAAAGGAGGTTTTCAAGAAGGAGATGCTCAAATAGCTATTGGAAGAATTATTTCAGTTATGCAGGTAGGTTAAACATGCTTAGAAAACTATTCGGTTTAAAATTAATATTGATATTTAATTAAATACGCATATAATAAAATATGTTTTTTTACAAAAACAGTGATAAAATTTTAAAGATTTACATACTAAATAAAGACCTAATGAAAAATTATTAGGATTGCCCAATTGAAAAGTGGACNTTTCTTTAATAGAAAACTCTCGAGAAACAAAAAACTCTAAAAAGAAACTTCTTTGTAGATAAAGGAACATGGAAGCTTTATATTTTTTTCTTTTTTAGAAATCATTGGCGAGGTTCAGTTGAAAAAATATGGCAAGTTTATGGAAGAATACGGAACTCAATTAAAAGAAATTGAACATGCTTTAGATGAAACTCTCAGTGATATTTGGGACATGACGCTTGATCCCATTTCTCTTCAGGTTTGTAAATATGCAAATTTTTGTACGTAAAAACAGTCAATAAAAACTTAAAAATTTTTCATTGGTAACATAAGTATGATTCACATTGCCAAGTTTATTATCTGTTTATATTATTGCATTAAATAAACTCATACATATACTATACATCATTCATAATTACACTGTTTTGTTCTATGGAAAGTAAAAACATTAATATTAAAGCTAAAAAGTAGCAGAATAAATGATGCAGGTAGGATTTAAAGTTAAGACTGAATCAAAATGTGTCGATAAACTTACAAATTCAAATAAAGAAAATTATACTAATTATATAGTCAAAAATGACATTTTTCATTATTTCAACAAAGGTTTGTATGTTACAAATCAAAAAGATATATAAAAAATAGCTATATAATTGTATTCAGAGAGTGACTATTAATATGTATAGAAGATTCTTATAAAATTATGAATCAAATTTTATATATAAACAACTTTTTTGCTGAATTATTATAACTTTTGAATCTCTGATTATGATTGTCAAATATTGTCTCTCTCTCTATATATATATTTTCAATTTTAATGTATTTAATCTACTTTTGCAGGAAAAATTAATAAACATGAATGATAATGGTAAAAACTTTGTTCTTTACATAACTAATCATCTACTGATTTGAACATCAATTGCATTCTAGAACAACAGTTTTCAGATTGAACAAATTAAATATGAATTATTATATAAAAATTTTTGTAAATTCTATATATATAAAACTTTTAAAATTTATCCATAGGTTTAAATTTAACAAATTGATTTTTTTTAACTTAATTTAACAGAACATTAACAAGCAATGACTGACAATTGATTCACTGTACATTTTAAAACACAGTAGAACCTTGAAAACTCGGCCTAATGTGGACCGAAGGGTGGCAGAGTTTGTGAAAATGCTGGGTTATCGGGAATGGGGTTAAAAAAAAATAAGTATGAGTGTTTCCTCAGAAAATACTGTACTGTACTTGTATGTATTGTTTACTTGAGAATATAACAGAGAATAAACTGCCCAAATACCCTTAAACAAAGGAAAAGTACGTTCTTTATGAAGGCATAGAGCCTTTACTACATGAAAATGAAAATTAATGAATACACTGTGTACAGNACTGATAACTTTCATCGTTAATATAAACATTCAACCCTCCAACAATGACATTCCTTTGTTGCAAGACAAAAAGTTTATAGTTAAAGTCCGAATTCGTCATTTTGTTTTGGGTCCCGGGAACAACTTTAACCTCCACACCTGCAGGACCAACCCTACCTCTCACAATAAGTGATCACATGACTAATTTTTCCAGTCCGAAGCTATAAAAGTGACTTCTTTCCCCCTCCTCAGGGGAGTCTCACATCTACGGTCTAAAAGGATTAAGTCTCCGGTAAACTTTAACTGTGTGCATCGATCACCGGCAAAAAAAACTAAATTTTTCCCACCTACATGGAAGTAAACTAGAGGTATGAAACAATTAATGTAAACTCTGTCCCCGCGAGTTAGGAGCTAGTGAACTAAATTCACTTCCCCGATGTTAGATTTTTGTATTCTTTAAATTTTTTTCTTTTCGTTTATCTAATAAATCGTTGTTTCATTGTTAAATGGTGTCCTTTTACTCGTATATCGCCTACGCCTCGTCGACGACCCCTCTCACCTCCTCCACTCGACCTGACAACAAGAATCCTGACCCTTCGGGAAGGGTCAGGATTCTTGACCCTTCCTGAAGACTCACAATCTTTTGAGGGAGAGTTGACGGTTTCTGACCTCCCCGGCGGCTCACAATCTTTTTGATCATTTTAAGAATCCACAAACCTCTCTATTGTATGTGTTATGGACTAAGTGATTAATATGGTCATTATGAATAATTACAAATAAAATCAAGCACTATAATAAATTTTAGGTTTTTTATCATAACTTATCAGATTCACTGGTCACTATGAATACTGATATCACCTGGTCAGGCAAAGTGATGTAATGCCTTGAGGAATGATCAACCGATATACACTAGCCAATTATCAATCACGCGACTGCACATGCGTACTGCGTTCAGTATCGAATTTTAAATTCATATGATCAATAGTTAATCTTGTGCTACATTTTAATTTTGCTTTTGCCTCTTAAAATAGTGTATTATCTTTTGAAAAAAGTAACAATCATGGAGCAATCATTAAGTGATATGATTTATATGAGTGAATAACCATTTTAACAACTGATTAAATGAGTTAATAGCAGCAAAAGGTCAAAACAGTGAAATTTTTACAAAATCAGCATTTTTAACAATGATAGAAAAAGTGAGTGTGTCAAAAATCAAAGTGACTTTGAAGTTACCAGAAGAATATCAATGTTTACGTAGATATGAAATATCTATTGTACAAATAGAAAAAAATTAGTTGTGCATGTAAAAGGAGGTAATTTTATTAAATATGTTCACAACGAAGAAAATATTTCAGACATTGTGTGATGACCATATTGTTATTGACCACGGTGACATAAACCGTACGGAAAAAGAATTACGTACAAAATATAAAAATATTACAAGGGATACGAGATATAATCATTATTTACTTGAACTTATGTGAAACCTGTTAGAAAAAACAGAATGTTCCTAAAAAAGGCTTGGTAGTTAAACCAATTTTAAGTAATGAAATAAACTAAAGATGTCAAGTTGATCTTATAAGATATGCATTCACAAGTCAATGAGCAATATAAATTTATACTCATGTATCAAGACCATCTGACAAAATTCGTTCAACTACGTCCGTTAAAAACCAAAAGGGCTGAAGA
The DNA here is from genome assembly GCF_000671375.1 of Centruroides sculpturatus. Taxonomy (NCBI): domain Eukaryota; kingdom Metazoa; phylum Arthropoda; class Arachnida; order Scorpiones; family Buthidae; genus Centruroides; species Centruroides sculpturatus. The sequence goes on from NW_019384316.1 coordinate 1,045,949, forward strand.
TGTATCCTAGGTTCTTTTAGACATTTTTACAATTTTCAGTACACCAAGTATTCTACAAAGTGATAACAGCAGAGAATTTTGTTATCAAATAATTGTGTAGAGTTAAAACTGGTGCATGGAAAGCCAAAGCACTCTGCGTACACAAAGTCAGGGTTCGGTAGAAAGATGTAATCGAGATAGAAAATATGCTTAGTTCTTGGTTGGAGATTAACAACACTAACAAATGGTTGAAAGTATAACATTTTGTACAACTGATGAAAAATTGAGTACATCATACTGATATAAACTGCAGCTCTAATAAGGTCATGTTTGGAGCAAAGTTAAAAGTTGGACTAAAGAATTTTATATCTGATAAATCATTGACCAATATTAATACAAAGGATGATTTAGAGACTTTTGAAACTAACGTTAAGAATTGTTTGAGGTTTTTAAAAAAAAATCAAACTGCCCAAGGGAATGTAGCTGTATTCATAATGTCTAGTCAATTTAATAAATTAGTCAATATTTATCAGGCTGCACGGCAATTTTAGTCATTATTCATAATGGCTAAAATGTCCATCACTTGGTCCATAACATATATACTGTTTTAGAGCTCAAAATTCTTGATTTTTAAAAAACTGACATTTCTGAATTATCTACAGAATTCATTTAAAGTTATTACACTTAAAATATTAAATTGTTTTACTGCTTTTATATCCGAATTCTGTAGAAACCTAATTTTTTTTTTATTAATCTGAACATTCTTGGCATGAATTAACTCCAAGCCTGAAAACTGCGGTATCAGGTATTAATTATATAAATGTTTTTTGTATACAATATATAAACAATTAGCTATTAAAACTATAATAATGTTTTATAGTTACTAATAAATATTTTAAAAGTTACTCCTCTAAAAATAATAAATTACTATCAAGAACAATCATTGACAAATTGAATTTCATGTATTCAATCATGTATTAGTAGTGTTCTTTCCAAGCAAATATAAAATGTGTGGCTATTTGTGTATTTCATTTTTAAATCATGTTAGTCAAATTTTTTTTATTTACAATTAATGAAACAACAAAATTACATACCAATAAACAATTTTGGAATTAAACAGTTAAATATATTCATTCTTGAGAAGAAAATATATTGATATTGAAAATATTCTGTCTCAAGAATGTATATATTTGACGGTTTTATGGTCCAATCCGATGTGTAATTAATAGCCTTAAAATAATTAAAAATTTAACATTTTAAATGACTTACTTTGGAAGTGATTGACTTTTCTGTTGTAAATATAACTGTCTTTGTGACTTAACCATTTCTTGAGATTTTCTATCAATAATTGATATCATAGGAGAAAATTTTCCAAAAAACTGATCTGGAAACCATAACACATTTCCAACTAAATGAATTCCAGGAAGCTAAATGAAAAAAATTAGCATACAATTTTTTATTAAAATGTCAATTTAAAAGCTACATTTGAATACAATATATTAAAATTTGCTGTTATAATATTTTATTAAAGAATTTTTTATATTTTTAACTATTCTAAAACGGCAAAAAAATTAATTTTGAGGGTAGGGATGGGTTTTATAAAACATTATAAATAATAATGAGTAAAACTGTCATTATGTTTACCCTACAGATGATTACACATGTCCCCTTTATCACCCCACACTGTCAACCTTTAACCACCTTTAAAATTTAATAGCATCAATCTCCCTAATACACAAACCACCTTGCAAAATTTCAGAAATTTTCAACAAAAAGCACAGGAATTATTAAGCTTCAAACAAAGTGAACAAAATCGTGTCCCATACACGCTAACATCCATACACAGAAAAAACTCCTGAATTTTTTTTTGCATTTTGACGTTTCAAAGTCTCGAGTAAAAATAAGTAAAAATCTTCGGGGGGGTCATTTTTGACCAATCACCATACTTTCCTTCTGTTATATATAATAGCCAGGAAAGAAAAATGCGCAAAAACTCCATCTGTATTAATAAAATGTTGCTTTAATATAATACGAATTATAGTTCATGTGATTTGTCACTACTTCTGGTTACAGGATACAGATCTTACTCAGATTTCAGTCCATCTCAATCTGATATTTCTAAGCTGAATTTTCATAATTTTTGAATCATACTGGTCAAATCCCTTAAGTGATAAACATATGGTAAATTTCACAAACATGATATTACCTTTTTATATAACCACTAAATATAAAATCCTCATTTAATTTTTAACGCTTTTTAATTAAAAAATGTTCTTTCAAAATAAAAAATTACATAGTCATAATAATAATAAGCTTTGAATCTGTGTCATAGTGCAATGTCTTATCCTTCCTGTTTACGTCAATGCATACGAACAAAACTATTATTCCAATATTCTCATAACAAGGACATTTGCTAAAAACTCAATTACCTTTAAATCGTGTAGACTGTATAAATCATTTACTGTATAATACACAAATATACTTTTGTATACTACTATATTATTTTACAAAATAATTTTGTGTGTTTATTATCTTATTTATAGACATAACTAAATGCAATGATATTTAATGTCAATCAGCATATTGTGGTAATTCATTCTTGTTCATTACTACACATTTTATGATTAATAAATTTTGAAAATATATCTTAAAAACATTATATAATTAAAAATAATAAATTTAAGAGTTTATTTTTTAGAAGTATTTATATAAAATAAACATACAACATAATTTTGATTTCATAATGAAATTTTTAAAGTAGATTTACCTTTTTATATACATCCCATAACGATTTGAAGAATTTCTTATCTACAATCCGAAAGAGCGAGTAGTACAATACATACAAAGCACAGATATCTACAATTCTTCGTCTTGCATTTAATTCAGCATTGTCTCCTATTAAAATACAATTTATTTGACTCAATCTTTTATATTAACGAACTCTATATTAAAATAAATTTTACCTATTTTTGGCTCAATAAGCATGAAATAATTTTTTATATTCAAAAAGAATTCTTCCGCAAAGTAGCTGTTTTTTGAAACAAATGCTTTTCCGTCGTCATAACCTTGTTCCATGCAACTCTGAAAATTTCAATTTGTAAGAACCTGTTGAAATTGAAATCATCATCAAGCAAGAATTTAATTTCAAAAAAGTAAAAACTGGTTGTAAAATAACAGACCAGGAAAATTCTGCCCTCTAGTAATTGATTTTCTAGTCGGGAAATTAATTTCTCAAAAGGCAACAGTTTCTCTTTAGTAATTCCAAATCTTGTTGGATCATGATGAATTGAGCTTATCATTCTTTTGTATAAAGTCCAATGTTCTCTTAATGTGACTTGAATATCAATGATTTCATCTAATGTAATTAATGTGGTCAGAAGTTCTCCCAAATGTTTGTATACCGTCTATATAAGAAGAACGATATATTCAGATTCATTCTTCAAATTATCACAATATATTAAAATAAATTTTTATATGATTATTAAATACAAAATTAAAAATTCTATATTCAAAAGCAGACATACTACATTTATTATTTTTTTTTCTATTTGTATTTTTCATCACTTTTACAATGCTCAGTGTTATGTTTTATCATGCATGTCTTTAATATTTCTATTTCTATTAATGAATTTAGATTATTACAATGTAAAAAATCAACAACACAAAATTCCTAATTGTTAAATTATTAATATAAGAATTGACAAAAGTTATAAATGTATTAGATTAATAGATAAAATTATTTAGTTTGAATGCAAATAACTCGTTAAAACAAATTATTGTTTTGCTTAGACATTCAAACATAATAATTATACATCCATTCAAACTTAACTCAATATGTTTATCTGTATGTAAAACATGCTATTATACAAACAAACAAAAAAATTATTCAGCTCAAATCAAAAATGTTCTATTGACTTATCATTGATCAATGAAAATATCAGTTTACCTGGAAATGAACATCTGTAACATCAATGAGTGTAGGTCCATTTTTATTATTTGTATACAAAGATGCCATTTGATGGATTGTGTTTTTTACTACTAAGTTGCAACGATTAACAAAACAGGACAACTCCTAAACAAAAAAAAATTAAGTTATTATTCTGAATCATTAGGTTGAATTTAACCATTAGAATAAAACTATAAGGGTTGCCCAAATAAAAAGTGGACACACATTAGAACTAAAAAATTATTATTACAAATCTAAAAGAAATCTCATTGTTCGTTTAGGCAAAGATCCCAGCATCTCAAGCAGATTGATTCCCCTTGCATAAATTCTGATGGCTGCTGGTAAAAAAAAATTCTTCAAAACTATTGCTCATGTTCTTTGTTTCAAGAGTGTAATGGTGGTACCATGTCTCATCTCCTGCAATAATACATAGGAGGAACTCGAGGTCTTCGTTATAGCATTGTTCTCATCTATAGATGTTGGCATTCCAATTGTCTTCAGCCACTAAAAACCAAACTAATGCCAGTTCTTCGATTCTGGATGCTTCCATTATAACTAAATCAATTAACATTAATTATTGGAGGTACAATCTATTCCTGCCAATACTTAATGCAGCCTGTGCTTTGTCTATGTTAAGCTTACCCACCTGTAAGGTGACCCACCAATTGCTATTTTTCACAATGAAATACGACATGTGTCCACTTTTCAATTGGGCAATCCTAATAATTTTTCATTAGGTCTTTATTTAGTATGTAAATCTTTAAAATTTTATCACTGTTTTTGTAAAAAAACATATTTTATTATATGCGTATTTAATTAAATATCAATATTAATTTTAAACCGAATAGTTTTCTAAGCATGTTTAACCTACCTGCATAACTGAAATAATTCTTCCAATAGCTATTTGAGCATCTCCTTCTTGAAAACCTCCTTTGGGTTCTTAAGATAAAGAATTTTTTAAATTAAATTTAAGAACTTTTATACATAAAATACTTAAATATCATTTAGTATAAATTACTATGTAAGTAGCCATTAAAAACTGAACCTGTAATCACAATTCTTTTTTAGCATGACTGCACGAATATGGTGGCTATTTTCCACTGATTTTTCACTTGTAATTAAACTGAAAATAATTGCTATTCCTCAAATAAAATCCTGTAATGTATCTTCTCTGTACATGCCAAATTTCATCATAATACATTGTTTAGTTTGTGAGATGTTTATAAAACAATGTCCTTGACCGGGGACATTTTTTGCATTAGTAAAATGCAAAATGAGTTTTAAATGACAGGAGGGCCGAGCTGTTTCTCAGAAGGACCAGGAAATGATTTTTCTGCAGTTTTTGCACATGAAATAATCCCCAAAATCATTTAAATTGAAGATCGCAGCACCTCAGGTTAAAGACAAGCATTCAAGGTCGTAATAACTTGTAGACTACTATCATTATATCATACGTAGCATCCGTGACATCATGACTACCACTTGATGTCAGAGAAGAAAAAAATCACTGCCTTATGCTTTCAATTGTGTAACAAAGAAAAACTGCACATGATTGCGTGCATGTAGCAGTGATTTTCCACAGCAGTTTTCTGATGGCAAGTGATGAGGGAAATTTTTTCAATCAAAACTTTTACAGGATGAGAATATCATGGAAGCACAGCTACATAAATCAATTTGCTAAAATATGCCCACAAAAATTGGTAATCACAGAAAATTGCCACCACCACACGTGATCACAAGTTAATTCAAATGTTTAAAAACAGTAAAACACATACACAAACTTAAATACGTAAAATGTAAATTACCTCCTTCACCATAAAAAAGAAGAATGTTATAATATTTTGTTTTGGCTTCATAACATAATTCCTGCATTTCACAACATATTGCAGCCAACGCCGTGATGATTTTATTTAAAATTTTATTATCGGTAGATATTAATTCTAACAAATTAGTTCTTTCATATGGCAAGTACTGCAAAATAAAAATTAAAAAAAAAAGTTAATTTATTCATTATTATAAATTATTTTATTAGTATTAATATAATTAATACTAATAAAATAATTTATAATAATGAATAAATTAACTTTTTTTTTTAATTTTTATTTTGCAGTACTTGCCATATGAAAGAACTAATTTGTTAGAATTAATATCTACCGATAATAAAATTTTAAATAAAATCATCACGGCGTTGGCTGCAATATGTTGTGAAATGCAGGAATTATGTTATGAAGCCAAAACAAAATATTATAACATTCTTCTTTTTTATGGTGAAGGAGGTAATTTACATTTTACGTATTTAAGTTTGTGTATGTGTTTTACTGTTTTTAAACATTTGAATTAACTTGTGATCACGTGTGGTGGTGGCAATTTTCTGTGATTACCAATTTTTGTGGGCATATTTTAGCAAATTGATTTATGTAGCTGTGCTTCCATGATATTCTCATCCTGTAAAAGTGTTGATTGAAAAAATTTCCCTCATCACTTGCCATCAGAAAACTGCTGTGGAAAATCACTGCTACATGCACGCAATCATGTGCAGTTTTTCTTTGTTACACAATTGAAAGCATAAGGCAGTGATTTTTTTCTTCTCTGACATCAAGTGGTAGTCATGATGTCACGGATGCTACGTATGATATAATGATAGTAGTCTACAAGTTATTACGACCTTGAATGCTTGTCTTTAACCTGAGGTGCTGCGATCTTCAATTTAAATGATTTTGGGGATTATTTCATGTGCAAAAACTGCAGAAAAATCATTTCCTGGTCCTTCTGAGAAACAGCTCGGCCCTCCTGTCATTTAAAACTCATTTTGCATTTTACTAATGCAAAAAATGTCCCCGGTCAAGGACATTGTTTTATAAACATCTCACAAACTAAACAATGTATTATGATGAAATTTGGCATGTACAGAGAAGATACATTACAGGATTTTATTTGAGGAATAGCAATTATTTTCAGTTTAATTACAAGTGAAAAATCAGTGGAAAATAGCCACCATATTCGTGCAGTCATGCTAAAAAAGAATTGTGATTACAGGTTCAGTTTTTAATGGCTACTTACATAGTAATTTATACTAAATGATATTTAAGTATTTGACGTATAAAAGTTCTTAAATTTAATTTAAAAAATTCTTTATCTTAAGAACCCAAAGGAGGTTTTCAAGAAGGAGATGCTCAAATAGCTATTGGAAGAATTATTTCAGTTATGCAGGTAGGTTAAACATGCTTAGAAAACTATTCGGTTTAAAATTAATATTGATATTTAATTAAATACGCATATAATAAAATATCTTTTTTAAAAAAAACAGTGATAAAATTTTAAAGATTTACATACTAAATAAAGACCTAATGAAAAATTATTAGGATTGCCCAATTGAAAAGTGGACACATGTCGTATTTCATTGTGAAAAATAGCAATTGGTGGGTCACCTTACAGGTGGGTAAGCTTAACATAGACAAAGCACAGGCTGCATTAAGTATTGGCAGGAATAGATTGTACCTCCAATAATTAATGTTAATTGATTTAGTTATAATGGAAGCATCCAGAATCGAAGAACTGGCATTAGTTTGGTTTTTAGTGGCTGAAGACAATTGGAATGCCAACATCTATAGATGAGAACAATGCTATAACGAAGACCTCGAGTTCCTCCTATGTATTATTGCAGGAGATGAGACATGGTACCACCATTACACTCTTGAAACAAAGAACATGAGCAATAGTTTTGAAGAATTTTTTTTTACCAGCAGCCATCAGAATTTATGCAAGGGGAATCAATCTGCTTGAGATGCTGGGATCTTTGCCTAAACGAACAATGAGATTTCTTTTAGATTTGTAATAATAATTTTTTAGTTCTAATGTGTGTCCACTTTTTATTTGGGCAACCCTTATAGTTTTATTCTAATGGTTAAATTCAACCTAATGATTCAGAATAATAACTTAATTTTTTTTTGTTTAGGAGTTGTCCTGTTTTGTTAATCGTTGCAACTTAGTAGTAAAAAACACAATCCATCAAATGGCATCTTTGTATACAAATAATAAAAATGGACCTACACTCATTGATGTTACAGATGTTCATTTCCAGGTAAACTGATATTTTCATTGATCAATGATAAGTCAATAGAACATTTTTGATTTGAGCTGAATAATTTTTTTGTTTGTTTGTATAATAGCATGTTTTACATACAGATAAACATATTGAGTTAAGTTTGAATGGATGTATAATTATTATGTTTGAATGTCTAAGCAAAACAATAATTTATTTTAACGAGTTATTTGCATTCAAACTAAATAATTTTATCTATTAATCTAATACATTTATAACTTTTGTCAATTCTTATATTAATAATTTAACAATTAGGAATTTTGTGTTGTTGATTTTTTACATTGTAATAATCTAAATTCATTAATAGAAATAGAAATATTAAAGACATGCATGATAAAACATAACACTGAGCATTGTAAAAGTGATGAAAAATACAAATAGAAAAAAAAATAATAAATGTAGTATGTCTGCTTTTGAATATAGAATTTTTAATTTTGTATTTAATAATCATATAAAAATTTATTTTAATATATTGTGATAATTTGAAGAATGAATCTGAATATATCGTTCTTCTTATATAGACGGTATACAAACATTTGGGAGAACTTCTGACCACATTAATTACATTAGATGAAATCATTGATATTCAAGTCACATTAAGAGAACATTGGACTTTATACAAAAGAATGATAAGCTCAATTCATCATGATCCAACAAGATTTGGAATTACTAAAGAGAAACTGTTGCCTTTTGAGAAATTAATTTCCCGACTAGAAAATCAATTACTAGAGGGCAGAATTTTCCTGGTCTGTTATTTTACAACCAGTTTTTACTTTTTTGAAATTAAATTCTTGCTTGATGATGATTTCAATTTCAACAGGTTCTTACAAATTGAAATTTTCAGAGTTGCATGGAACAAGGTTATGACGACGGAAAAGCATTTGTTTCAAAAAACAGCTACTTTGCGGAAGAATTCTTTTTGAATATAAAAAATTATTTCATGCTTATTGAGCCAAAAATAGGTAAAATTTATTTTAATATAGAGTTCGTTAATATAAAAGATTGAGTCAAATAAATTGTATTTTAATAGGAGACAATGCTGAATTAAATGCAAGACGAAGAATTGTAGATATCTGTGCTTTGTATGTATTGTACTACTCGCTCTTTCGGATTGTAGATAAGAAATTCTTCAAATCGTTATGGGATGTATATAAAAAGGTAAATCTACTTTAAAAATTTCATTATGAAATCAAAATTATGTTGTATGTTTATTTTATATAAATACTTCTAAAAAATAAACTCTTAAATTTATTATTTTTAATTATATAATGTTTTTAAGATATATTTTCAAAATTTATTAATCATAAAATGTGTAGTAATGAACAAGAATGAATTACCACAATATGCTGATTGACATTAAATATCATTGCATTTAGTTATGTCTATAAATAAGATAATAAACACACAAAATTATTTTGTAAAATAATATAGTAGTATACAAAAGTATATTTGTGTATTATACAGTAAATGATTTATACAGTCTACACGATTTAAAGGTAATTGAGTTTTTAGCAAATGTCCTTGTTATGAGAATATTGGAATAATAGTTTTGTTCGTATGCATTGACGTAAACAGGAAGGATAAGACATTGCACTATGACACAGATTCAAAGCTTATTATTATTATGACTATGTAATTTTTTATTTTGAAAGAACATTTTTTAATTAAAAAGCGTTAAAAATTAAATGAGGATTTTATATTTAGTGGTTATATAAAAAGGTAATATCATGTTTGTGAAATTTACCATATGTTTATCACTTAAGGGATTTGACCAGTATGATTCAAAAATTATGAAAATTCAGCTTAGAAATATCAGATTGAGATGGACTGAAATCTGAGTAAGATCTGTATCCTGTAACCAGAAGTAGTGACAAATCACATGAACTATAATTCGTATTATATTAAAGCAACATTTTATTAATACAGATGGAGTTTTTGCGCATTTTTCTTTCCTGGCTATTATATATAACAGAAGGAAAGTATGGTGATTGGTCAAAAATGACCCCCCAAAGATTTTTACTTTTTTTAACTCGAGACTTTGAAACGTCAAAATGCAAAAAAAAATTCAGGCGTTTTTTTTCTGTGTATGGATGTTAGCGTGTATGGGACACGATTTTGTTCACTTTGTTTGAAGCTTAATAATTCCTGTGCTTTTTGTTGAAAACTTCTGAAATTTTGCAAGGTGGTTTGTGTATTAGGGAGATTGATGTTATTAAATTTTAAAGGTGGTTAAAGGTTGACAGTGTGGGGTGATAAAGGGGACATGTGTAATCATCTGTAGGGTAAACATAATGACAGTTTTACTCATTATTATTTATAATGTTTTATAAAACCCATCCCTACCCTCAAAATTAATTTTTTTGCCATTTTAGAATAGTTAAAAATATAAAAAATTCTTTAATAAAATATTATAACAGCAAATTTTAATATATTGTATTCAAATGTAGCTTTTAAATTGACATTTTAATAAAAAATTGTATGCTAATTTTTTTCATTTAGCTTCCTGGAATTCATTTAGTTGGAAATGTGTTATGGTTTCCAGATCAGTTTTTTGGAAAATTTTCTCCTATGATATCAATTATTGATAGAAAATCTCAAGAAATGGTTAAGTCACAAAGACAGTTATATTTACAACAGAAAAGTCAATCACTTCCAAAGTAAGTCATTTAAAATGTTAAATTTTTAATTATTTTAAGGCTATTAATTACACATCGGATTGGACCATAAAACCGTCAAATATATACATTCTTGAGACAGAATATTTTCAATATCAATATATTTTCTTCTCAAGAATGAATATATTTAACTGTTTAATTCCAAAATTGTTTATTGGTATGTAATTTTGTTGTTTCATTAATTGTAAATAAAAAAAATTTGACTAACATGATTTAAAAATGAAATACACAAATAGCCACACATTTTATATTTGCTTGGAAAGAACACTACTAATACATGATTGAATACATGAAATTCAATTTGTCAATGATTGTTCTTGATAGTAATTTATTATTTTTAGAGGAGTAACTTTTAAAATATTTATTAGTAACTATAAAACATTATTATAGTTTTAATAGCTAATTGTTTATATATTGTATACAAAAAACATTTATATAATTAATACCTGATACCGCAGTTTTCAGGCTTGGAGTTAATTCATGCCAAGAATGTTCAGATTAATAAAAAAAAAATTAGGTTTCTACAGAATTCGGATATAAAAGCAGTAAAACAATTTAATATTTTAAGTGTAATAACTTTAAATGAATTCTGTAGATAATTCAGAAATGTCAGTTTTTTAAAAATCAAGAATTTTGAGCTCTAAAACAGTATATATGTTATGGACCAAGTGATGGACATTTTAGCCATTATGAATAATGACTAAAATTGCCGTGCAGCCTGATAAATATTGACTAATTTATTAAATTGACTAGACATTATGAATACAGCTACATTCCCTTGGGCAGTTTGATTTTTTTTTAAAAAACCTGAAACAATTCTTAACGTTGTTAGTTTCAAAAGTCTCTAAATCATCCTTTGTATTAATATTGGTCAATGATGTATCAGATAAGTCTTTAGTCCAACTTTTAACTTTGCTCCAAACATGACCTTATTAGAGCTGCAGTTTATATCAGTATGATGTACTCAATTTTTCATCAGTTGTACAAAATGTTATACTTTCAACCATTTGTTAGTGTTGTTAATCTCCAACCAAGAACTAAGCATATTTTCTGTCTCGATTACATCTTTCTACTGAACCCTGACTTTGTGTACACAGAGTGCTTTGGCTTTCCATGCACCAGTTTTAACTCTATGCAATTATTTGATAACATTATTGGCAAATTCTCTGCTGTTATCACTTTGTAGAATACTCAGTGTACTGAAAATTGTAAAAATGTCTAAAAGAACCTAGGATACATCTTCAGCCCTTTTGGTTTTTAATGGACGTAGTTGAACGAATTTTGTCAGATGGTCTTGGTACATGAGTATAAATTTATATTGCTCATTGACTTGTGAATGCATATCTTATAAGATCAACTTGACATCTCTATTTCATTACCAAGCCTTAGTTTATTTCATATACCAAGCCTTTCTTAGGAACATTCTGTTTTTTCTAACAGGTTTCACATAAGTTCAAGTAAATAATGATTATATCTCGTATCCCTTGTAATATTTTTATATTTTGTACGTAATTCTTTTTCCGTACGGTTTATGTCACCGTGGTCAATAACAATATGGTCATCATGCAATGTCTGAAATATTTTCTTCGTTGTGAACATAATATTTAATAAAATTACCTCCTTTTACATGCACAACTAATTTTTTTCTATTTGTACAATAGATATTTCATATCTACGTAAACATTGATATTCTTCTGGTAACTTCAAAGTCACTTTGATTTTTGACACACTCACTTTTTCTATCATTGTTAAAAATGCTGATTTTGTAAAAATTTCACTGTTTTGACCTTTTGCTGCTATTAACTCATTTAATCAGTTGTTAAAATGGTTATTCACTCATATAAATCATATCACTTAATGATTGCTCCATGATTGTTACTTTTTTCAAAAGATAATACACTATTTTAAGAGGCAAAAGCAAAATTAAAATGTAGCACAAGATTAACTATTGATCATATGAATTTAAAATTCGATACTGAACGCAGTACGCATGTGCAGTCGCGTGATTGATAATTGGCTAGTGTATATCGGTTGATCATTCCTCAAGGCATTACATCACTTTGCCTGACCAGGTGATATTCATAGTGACCAGTGAATCTGATAAGTTATGATAAAAAACCTAAAATTTATTATAGTGCTTGATTTTATTTGTAATTATTCATAATGACCATATTAATCACTTAGTCCATAACACATACAATAGAGAGGTTTGTGGATTCTTAAAATGATCAAAAAGATTGTGAGCCGCCGGGGAGGTCAGAAACCGTCAACTCTCCCTCAAAAGATTGTGAGTCTTCAGGAAGGGTCAAGAATCCTGACCCTTCCCGAAGGGTCAGGATTCTTGTTGTCAGGTCGAGTGGAGGAGGTGAGAGGGGTCGTCGACGAGGCGTAGGCGATATACGAGTAAAAGGACACCATTTAACAATGAAACAACGATTTATTAGATAAACGAAAAGAAAAAAATTTAAAGAATACAAAAATCTAACATCGGGGAAGTGAATTTAGTTCACTAGCTCCTAACTCGCGGGGACAGAGTTTACATTAATTGTTTCATACCTCTAGTTTACTTCCATGTAGGTGGGAAAAATTTAGTTTTTTTTGCCGGTGATCGATGCACACAGTTAAAGTTTACCGGAGACTTAATCCTTTTAGACCGTAGATGTGAGACTCCCCTGAGGAGGGGGAAAGAAGTCACTTTTATAGCTTCGGACTGGAAAAATTAGTCATGTGATCACTTATTGTGAGAGGTAGGGTTGGTCCTGCAGGTGTGGAGGTTAAAGTTGTTCCCGGGACCCAAAACAAAATGACGAATTCGGACTTTAACTATAAACTTTTTGTCTTGCAACAAAGGAATGTCATTGTTGGAGGGTTGAATGTTTATATTAACGATGAAAGTTATCAGTTTCGATTGATATATGATTCTTTTTTCTGACATTGTTATTTTAACGAGGAGGCGACAAATTTATTTTAAATACGTCGAAAATTTAGGGAGAAAATGAACAATTCTGGGCTTATTCTGAGGTCGGATCTCACAAGATATTCAAATACCAAATGTCTAGACTTGGTATTTTCTGGTTAACCCGAGGCTCTTGTACCAAACACTCCAAATCTAACCAACCAAAAATAAAGAAAAAAAATTAATGATATTTTTTGGTAAACAATTTCTGCATCTTCCTAGATCAAAATAAATTTCATTTGCTCAGTCAGTTTGAGTTGTGTAATTTCTTTGCTGGTTTAGATCGAGCTATTGAAGCTCACTGAATGAAATAAGATCTCTAAATTGAAATTTTAAAGTTATAAGATGATTGTTATTCATTTCTTGTGTTACTGTTTTGAGAATTCACTATAAATAAAAATTAACACTTCAGGACATGTATGAAATTTGAAAAAATATAACAATAGTAATTATAAATTTAGTAGAATGTTTACACAAACAATAAATGTTTAGTTACTGAAATAATTTAGCAAGGCCTCTTGTCATCTCATACGTATAATACATATTTATAATGTATAAGTATAGAACAACAATACAAAAATTAATATTTTCGTACATATTTTTTGTTTTGTAATTACAAATTTACTTATTCATTTAAATCGGATTACTGTTACAATACAGATATTGCATTTAACAAAGTTTTACTAGTTGCCATATGATTTTTTTGTATGTGCATTAAATTTAATCATGGCATTTTTGTAGTGTTAAAACAACAACAACAAAAAATGCATTGTAAAAAATTTCTGCAATCAAAGTTAAATCAAATCAATCTTATTCAATCATGAAATATTACTCATATATTTACAGGTATCCCTAGTATAACATGGTAGTTACTTAAAAATTTTGAAATTGTGTGTGGAGGATTTCTGAAAGCGTGTTACAGCAAAACTGGAAGTTGCTGTATGCGAATATCCCCAATTTTCAAACTGCGTTGTAGAAATATCATATTGTACGAGAGATACCTGTACTTTATAAGATTTGTTACGAAATAAATCTCGTGTTTGTGAAAATACATTTGTTCACTTCATTTCTAAACCGTAGTTTAAAATGTTTTCTTTTTTTATAAAGTAGTTAATTTTTATTCAATGAAAGTTTAAAAAAAAAAAATTAAAAGAAATCTAATTTATTATCTAGAGATGTTCAAACATTATACTTGAATGTTGCGTCATGGATGATAAAAATGGATTCTAATTCAGAAGACAATGGGAAATTGTTAGGTGATTTAAACAGAAAATGCAAACTTTTTATTCATGTAAGTAAATTATATATGCATGTTTTAAAATTATTTTACCTAATCTTTACTGTAATTAATGATATTTAGTTAAAAACCTATTAAAAATTGATATTCACGAAGGACTTTCTAGTTGTTGAAACATTTCCCTAACTTTAAAAAAATCTATATATATATGATTCAATGGGTTCCCAGATATATATATATATATATATATATAACCCATTGAACGGGTATCCGTCCACATAACAGTGTCAAAAACGGGCACTAGAGGTGCCCTAGCGATGATTTTAAATTAACAATAAATTAATTTTATTTGTAATTGGAATTTATTATTGATATGAATTTATTATTTATATCACGGAATGGTATAGATAATTATTATATGCCTTGATTAACGTTTCGCTGCACATTTACAACATCCCATGACTCAGTGAATGTCGCACATTGACTCATGGGAAATTTGTTGAAAATAAGGCAGATACATTTAAAATCGAGGTTTACTAGCGAAGGTAAATAAACAAATTAAACTATTTTAAAGTATTTATAGAATGCTTAATAGGTAGAAATATAGATCCATATGACGCGATTGGGACGGTAAGATTTACCCTCCGAATGAAGGGGTGGCAACCTCCCTCTGTGCGAACAAAAAATGTCTAATGAACCATACCCCTACGCGTGACCCTTCCCGAGATATAGCCCTCCGAAAATTATTCTATGGGTCATGTGACCGCCTGTTTGCCACAGTTTACCCTGCGAATGAGCGGATTGGCGACCCCCCCGAGTGTGCACGAGCGCGCGTTAATTTTTTTTTGCGCGATATGCTCCCTTTTTACCATGGTGTCACGTTACCGGAAATGACATAGGCGAATTTTCAGGGGCTTATATCTCGCGAAGAGTTGTGAGTAGGGGTATGGTTCCTTTGACTTTGTTTGCACAGAGGGGCTACAGTTTGGGCGGAGTTGCCACCCTTTCATTCGGAAGGGTAAATCTTACCATTGGGACTTTAACGGAGCTGTAGAGCATACTGATAGGAACAAAAAAGTCAAAGGAACTGTGCCTCATGGAAATTTGTAAAGAATGCCACTAGGGGGTCCCGGGCTACTAGTAATTTAATAGATGAGTTAAGAGATAGAAAATTGAAAAATAATTTTATAAATTAGTTGAAAATTTGAAAAATTCCAGATTTATTATTATTAATTGCATTGATATATAAAATGATCATCATTTATGAAGAGTTGAATATTTCAGCGAAGATGATATTGTAAAACATGCTGTAAAATTATCAGTTCAAAAACAAAATACTAAAAATAAAGAAAAATATTCTTTGTTATTTCTAATTGTAAATTATAATCGTATTGGTTAGATTTATGTGCACATTTATTTTCAACAATCTTTGTATTCATTTTAGGGTCTGATGCTCGCATGGAATATAAGCCATCAAGTTAAAACAATAACAAATTTGCATGTTACTTTATCAAAGCCTATGGTGAAAAGTTCAGTTCTTGCCTTATTTAAAATGGTTGAAATGCTGAAAGTAAGTACTTTTTATGAAAGCTTTTTGATTGAATATTTAAAAATATATATTCTTTTTTTAGATCCACAATGAAGTGTTAATGGACTCTAGACTCACCAACACACTAATATTTTAAATATGAATATTTAAAATGTTGAAAAATTCATTTCAAAGATCAGCATTTCTTATTGTTTTATGTCATCTATATTGTTTCATAAAGACTTTTTATTAATGAATTAAAGCAATAATTTTCATTTATAGAAACTGTTAATATTTTTATTTTTCAAATATTTTAGAAATATTAAAATCGCATGGAAAGCTTTTAATATATAATTTGTCTATTTAGATTGGAGATATCAAAAGAGTAGATTGTTTTTAAACAATAAGTTCTACAAGCTTATGTTCTTTTTCTACAAGATTATATATACATATAATACAGCTTCTGTTGTGGTATCCATAGTTTTATAACTATATATATAGTTATACCACTATGGATACCACAACAGAAGCTGCAGTTTATTGCCATATTGTTTGAGTATATTTGCTGTGTGGATCTCCTGCACAAATCAAATAATTTAAGAAAAATAACTTAGAACATATAAAAAAAAAATTCTGTTGACTAATGAAAATTATTGTTAATATATTCTTTTTCGAATGAGGTGATAGTGACAAGAAATCTATATTTTTGGCGTACCCAAACTTTTAAACCAAATTGATTAATTTTTTAAATTAATTAACATATATTTAATATGACAATCTTGTCATAATATGCTTCAATTGCCACTGTTTATCTGAGGATAATAAAAAAACAAAAATGGAAACAATAAAAATGCCTTTATAAAAGAGAATATTGTTAAACAAAGTATCAAAATGCATTTCAGTTTTATCAAATTTAAACCCTCTTCAGTTCTAAAATTATAAAACGTACAAATTATTTTAGTACAGTCTAAGTGACATTTAAATAAAGTACAAAACATACATACAAGATGTTTTTAGCAATGGTCTTAGAGAAATAACACTTCTGACATATATAACAGAACACCTGATACGTATGTGGTAAAAAGGATTGCTACAATAATTTACAATAAAATAACAAATGTATTTTATAAAATTCTAAAAAATCATTTTAAATATACTCTCAAACACTATAATATCTATTTCTTAACATTATCTTCCTTTACCGAACGTACTACAAAATTACACTTTGCATAGATTCCACATATTCATTGAAGGTGTGACGTAGGTATGATCTCTCCAACAATCATCTAATTTACATCCTGTGTTTTGATTAACTAAATTTTTATTTTTTACAATCAAATAATGTTCTTTTAATAATGTTTTTTTTTTCCTCTATAAAATATTTTAATATCGTTTTATCAATGTTACATTTATTATTTTCAATATGTTTGTACCAAGGGGAATCTATATTTCAGCCTAATGGTGGCTTCATATTCTTTAATGAGTTTCTAATTTCCTTTTAGTTACATCTATGTAACATTTTTTATTATTATTACATGTACATTACATCCAAATTTATATACCACACCAGCCATTTCTAATTTTTCTACATTATTATTTTTTCCATTACTTATAACTAAATTACATCTGTTTTTTAATTTAGGCACTATACAAATTTTATATGATTAAATACTTTTTTTTATATCTATTATACAACTTTTCTATAAATGGAAAACTAACATTTATAATTGATTTATTTAATTTTACTTTAAAACTATTATTATTTTTATAATCAGTTGTTCATTTTTGTAACAATTTCTGCGGATATCTGTTTAACAAAAATTTTTTAACTACATTATTTTCTTCCTTAATTTGATCCCATTTTCTCGTAGTTCTACACAATTTTATGTAATTCGGCAATAAAATTATTTCTTTTGATGTCATTTGGACAATAGGAACAGTATGGAATAGTCTTTTTTTTGTATTTTTTTAAAAATTAAAATGAGTTTCTATGTTCTATCATTAAATCTAAATAATTGATCCTGTTGTTGTTTTCTTCTAATTCAAAAATTATATTTTTATTATTTACTAAATTCAAAATAATCTCTGGACTGTCGTATATTAAGATTATATCATCTACATACCTAATTACAAATTTTATACCTTTAAAATTTTTAATAATAATATCTGTTGATAGCAAATTGATTAATGTTTCAATAAATTACACAAATTAACTTCACAAAATGTCACGAAATACTTATCACAGAATTCTTTAAGATGACCTGTTGCTTTCACATTCAGATAACCTGAATTTGAACTTCTATAATACAAAATGTTTTGTCAGTTCTTAAAATTTTTTTGTATGAGTGTTTATGAAGATACCACATACCGGATGAAAGCTTGTGGAGATTGAGGAAATTCATTTTATATGCTAAATCATATCTGAACAACTAATCAAAAAGAAATTTATTTTTTAAATTTTGACTGAGTTTACTGTAAATAACTAAAAGGATCATTAAATTTTCAAAAGTTTCAACATATTTAAAAATGTTTGTAAAGTAACGAAATTGAAAATGCCTTCCTAATTCTGAATTTCATTTGACTAAAATTTATAATGTTATTTAGGAAAGCTTATAAATTTAAGTTAGTGTTTTTTTTTCTTTATAATCTTAAAGTAACTCTTATGAATAACTTTTTATATATATTAAAGTTTTAAGACATAAATTACATGGAACATTTACATTTTGTTCTTTATCAGGCAATTGAAGCGACATTTCATCGTCAAACGATTTTCATATGTGATTCTATAATTCATATCATCCAGCATTTAAGTTATATTGCATTAACAGTTATAAATCAAGCTAAAGTGAGTATGTTTTAACAATTTCTAGAAATATATTTGAGTTTTCAAATAATGACTTTTTTTCTAAAAGAACTTAGTTTTATGTGCAAAATGTAAATTTGCAGATGATAAGTAGTCTTTCAGACAATTTTGTGATCATTTTTATTACTGATATTCAGAAATCCAATATTTAACTTTGGTGTTTAAGTGCATAGCATTCATAGTTTATGGAAATTTAAATTAATGGATATTCTATATTTTTATATTTAACTTAATGTCTTAGTATTTAATAATCTTCTATATTAATCTCATTAACAATATTTTTAATGTAAGCTACTTTGGATTATAAGCAATACTAAATAAAACAACAAATTTGTTAGCTAACAATTATACACAAAATATAATGTTTAATATTTTAAAATTTGTAGTTTGTAAAAAAAAATAGTTTGTAAATTTGTAATAATGTAAAGAAATCATTTGAATATTTATTAAAATATTTGTTTTTAGAGAAAAATCATTTCTGATAAAAAGTATAGTGAAAGACATCTTGATGTTCTATCGGCATTATTGCTTGCTGAGAAGTGTTTAAATGGTCCTGGTAAGAAAATTATTACTTTAATTTTATTTTAGTAAAAGCAAAGTTTTATATAAGAGAATTGTACTCTCTAGTTGTATTTTGAACCTGTATGGACTGAGCTACTTGGTTCACTATATATGAAGGTTCACTGTAACAAATGAGTTTTTAATCTGAGTAGTGATAGACAAAATATTGTACACACACAGTACTTTATTTGAATAATTAGTACATATAGTAAATTTATCCAATGAAAAACAATTTTACACTGCTACATGTCAATATTGCAGTCCATTATTTTCTGCTATTTATTGCATGTTCTAATGAATATTTCAAGAGATTATGCTTTTTCTACACTTGATTCCATATTATCTACGGAACTACTATAAGGTTTTTGGAATCTAACACCTTTCCAATACTGCTTTTACCATTGGAACAATTTCTTTATCATCATTATCTCTTTCTCTCTCATTTTATTCTGTGGTGGAGCTACCTTTTATGGGGTCAGATTATTCATCTGTTAAGATTGCATTTATGTCAGAGTACATGTTTTTAAATCAACAAACAGAATTGCCATTAATGCATTTTGGCATCAGTGGTCAATCAGTTATCAATTAACAGCAAGTAGTTGCTGTTAAATTTCTGGTTATTCTGAATTCAACCAATCTGCATTGTATCTCAATCCACTGACTTTGCTTTCCTACTTTCCAACCATAATGTCACGCCTCTTTCCACGTGTTAAGCCACCACTCAGAACAAATAAATTCTTGACTTGCATTCAGCAACGTGACTAGTTGCTCAGCTTTGCTTTTGAACAAAGTCCTATTGAGAGCGACATCTGAAGATCTCTGAATGTTGAATCGCTGAAACAAATCTTGTTCAATATCATCTCAGCCATCTGAAGTTTTTCTTTGAGGATTGTTTTGGATGTTACTCATGGTTGATTTACTTAAACCATACTTCTGACCCATAATCTGTTGAGAAAGTTTATGCTAGATGTCACCAATAACATCTTATTTTGCAAAGACAAAATTTTACACTTCAATATCTTGACGTTCATTGTTCAAAAATGCAACTATAATGAATAATGTTGACAGATTCTAGTCACTGTCTATCAGAGCCAGTCAAAAAGCTGCCCAATTAATAACTCATATATTAGCACTAGTAATTGAGTCCATAGGTATCAACATATGCTATATTAACATTAAAATTACAGTAAAATTTTAAGGAAATTCCTACATCCAATATAGGAATTTCCTTTCAATGATTATGTCCTCTATTCCCCTTTCTGATTGTGTTATTTTATTCACAAGTGCTAGCAAACAATATCTTTCCGTTAATAAGAAATACCATATATTTCCACAGATAAGACTATAGTTGAATCATAAAAAAAGGCCCCCAAAATCTGGGGTATACAGTATGATTATCCAGATGATGGTCGCTGATCTAAACTAAATTCATAAGCTGTTGATAGTTTGGGGTTGTCTTATAGGACATATATATGCTAAAACTATAAAACTCTGATGAAAATTTATACCTAGTCTTACCTGCGGAAATATACGGTAATTATATAATTTTTGTCATAAAAAAATTAATCAAATCTATTTTGACTTGCATTAAAAATGTCAATACTTATGTTAGTCAGCTTTAATTATTTGACTTAAAATATATGAAAAATTTCTGAAAATAATTAAGTATAACAGAATTTAATATAGGTTCAAACATTCAAAAATATATCAGACTTATTTGATTTTGCCATAGTAACGTGGAATATTTCTTAATGGTATATAATGTCAGTTATAAATTCATGCTTGTATTACAGGTACCAAGGAGAGACGTCTTATAACAAATTTAGTTATGTCTCTTGGAATTCAAATGGTAAGATGTGCTATTTTTGTAAATATTCAAATGTAAAAATGATTCTATTTATTAATTTTGATTTTATTTAGAAATCGTTGAGAGATGATGAATTCAACAGTTTCGTAACTGTGATGAAAAACCTTGATATAATCAGTGATCTTTGGGAAAAGTATGTGTTGTACAGTAAAATCCTTTCAAACTTTGTGCATTGTTTAACTTATCAAAATTTAACATTTTAAAATACTTCTTTAATGAAAAGTAATATGACATGTTTACGAAACTAGAAAATTTAATTTAATTTTAAATGTGTAGAAATGGATACTAAATTGTTAAAAAAAGTTTTCTTTAAAAATTGCCTAGACTCTTAAATTGATTTTTTATTATTATAAATATGATTTATAATTGTTTTTTAACTATTAATTTATGAAAATTTTTAATTTATTTAAATTTCTTAGTATCGAAGGTGCTTTATTATGTTGATTTATTAATTTGAATATTGTTGATTTATTAATTTGAATATTATTAATAATCTGATTTTTCTTTTAAGATTAAAGGATGCCTGTGATTGCAGTTTTCTCTATTGGCAGAGATTTTTGATTCCCATATACATAACAGATTTGTTTGATAATGCAGTCGATGCTCACAGAATACACGTATGTTTAGAACAATATATAATTCATACTATAAAATTTATTAAAATATGTTTACTATTTCCTACACGTATTTCACGTTTACGTATATTCAGTTTTATATTTTAGTGGATTTATTTAATGATTAATTTACCAATAATTTTTTTTTAATATTATAAAATGTAAAACATGTGAATAATTAATTACTGACAATGAATTTGTTTAATAACTTTTTTTTAATAGTATTTGATTGCTGCTTTGAGAGATTCAGTTGGTCCAATGAAAGTAACAAGACATTTATCGTCTCCTCAAGACATGCTTAATAGTTATGATAAAGAAATATATAATTATTTAAAAGAAGTATGTGAAACTTTATCAACTATTTTTAAAATAATAATTCTCCTGACGAGTTCTTTTAGTAATCTTCTTCCTTTTTGTCTTTGGTAACAAATCTACATTATTATAAAAACCAACTTTAATTTTGATATTTTTAATTTCCAGTAATAATTCCAATTTATAATTTTTTTCCCCCTCCTCAATGCCATTATTTAATATCAAATTTCTTTAAGATTTTTTTTTGATGTTTTATAATTTTATATTGCATTTAGTACAACTAGGACATTATAAAACTGAAGAAAGTTCTGAGTTAATTTAGTAAGCAGCCAATTTTAAGAATATTAATTATAAATGTTTTCAATAGATTGATATCAGTGGAATAACTTGGATTAGATTTATTTATTCTCTAGTAAATATAGTTAGTTCTTAGATCTGTCAGAGCATGTTTACTGTTTTTTAACTTTAGTGATGGTCATTCTTGAATTGATATTCTTAGTTTTTTAAATAATACGTTTTAAATAATTAATAATACGTATCAAATAATTTATTTCTTTTTTTTCTTGCAGCATTTAATAGATCCCCTCTGTCGGGATATCGAGACAGATTTGCGTCTGCATTCACATTCCCATCTTCAACTTGATGACAGAAATCCATTTAATGTTGGATTAAAGAATTTATCACATTTGTTAACAATCAAGCCCATAAGATTTTTTGATAGATACATTAATGTAAAAGGTAAAGCTTACATATATAATTTTCATGCATGTTCAGTACTTACAGAAAATGACCTGTTTCAGCTTGATTTTAATAAGATGTTTTATGTAACACTAGTTTTCTTACAGCAAAAAATTATTAATGAATTTAGTCTAGAAATAGGTTGGTAGATTATCATCATAATTATTTAATGTAATTCTATTTTAGAAAATGCTGGAAGAAATATTATGTATACTTGATCTTAATTAAAACATTTCTTAATGATCTGTTCTTAAGTCATCATATTAATACTATTAACAAAATTGAGAAGAAAATTGTTATAGAATATTAAATAATCTAGTACATTTATTTCTTGTATATGCATAATGATCTTATTCTTATGTCAAGTCCTTTAGAGAGAATTTAAAAAATAGTGAAATTATATAATCATACTATTATTATATGGGATTAGGTAAAATTAATGTCTTTATATTCAGCATATAATGATGGCATTTTATCTTCATTGAAAATATACTTTTATATATATTATATGCATCTTATTTTGTTGTTAAACACTAATCTAAGAGTATCACTAAAATTTTTCTAGAAAACACCTATACTCTAATAATTGTATAATAAATGATTAGATCAAATATTACATAATTTTTCTGCTTCTAAATTAGATGTATGATTATATTTTTATCGTTTAGTAGAATGCGTAACTGAGCATTTCCGCTTAAAAATTAAAAAGGAAACAGAAGCCTCTGGTTTCGAACAATTTCAAAAATTGCTGTAAAACTTCAAATCTTGGCAGAATTCAGGCAACAAGACTAACAGTTAACAAATGTTTAATAATAATGAATACAATTTTCAGTGTTGAGAGCGAAATATTCTAATTTATCAAGTAATCTGTCAAATTTTGAAATTTTGTTGCTAATTTTAAACTGAAATGAATAAAAAATATCATTTCAATATTTAATTGAAAATTTGATCAGCTTTGTTTTTATTAAAATCTTTTATTTCACTTTTTCTTATTGCTCTCTCAACTTATCTCAACCCTTTTTGTTTGTTTGTTTTTAGTTTGGAGAGAGAATGTGACTGGTTTTAAAAGTTAATGAAAACCATTTATTTAAATCGAATATATTCAATTTTCAATATAATAATCGTTGGTGTTACACATTTTCCATTTTTTTTTGTGTAAACAAATGGTTTTCCTTGGTCCACTCTCATACAGTGTCTTGAATTTCAATATTTGATCTTTCAATCATTGATAACTTTAGGAACAACCAGACACTTGATAATGCCGGATATGAGTTGTAAGCAGGTTACGGAATAAACGATAACTTTAGGTTCTTAAACATCTTTGGTGTTAACTCCGCAGTGGGATATTGTGTTATTATGGTACAAGAAAGATTGTTCTTTCTGGCCTTACTCTGAATAAATATCATGTACTCCTAAGGTTCAAAACACTTTACTGAATTGTTTTCAATGCTTGCTGCTTTGTATAGAAAAAGCGAGACAAGTTTATATTTAAACTTAACTGTTGTAATGATGCAACACACAGAACTGAGATTGCACAGATTAGATACTTTTCTTTACTAATTAATGGTGAATACATTTATTCTTGCATTTTGCTGAACACTGGAGGCGGTAGGAGAAGTTACACAAATTCTCAAAACTAACATCTAAACATCTAATGTTTTTAACCTACTCCAAAGATCTTCATCAAGAATTTGGAATACTATTTGACTGGTTAGTGAGATTGTATAGAAGTCGTTGAGTTTTGAGTAGAGTAACTGTTAGTAGGAGACTTTACTTATCTGTCATTCCTTGCATATAAAAAGCAAATCAAGCATTTGCTAGAAGGAATATTAGTTAAACAAAATTTCATTTGCTGAATTTTTATTTATTTCAATTAATTTAAATTAAAATTCAGCATTATAATTTAAAAAATTTTGTCACCAGCAATTTTTGCTTGTGATTTGTTGATTTTAAATCTGTCACGTATTCATTATCGATGTATCTTGGTACCAAAAGAAAATCTTTTCTTATTTTATAGTTTGAAAATAAATGGTTAAAAAAAATTTTGTTCAGTTTATGGTTTCAAGTTTTAAGATTTCTTAATGTTAAAAATATCATCACAAAAGTTTTCTATTATCTACAAGAAGAAATTTTCTTTCAGACATGGAAGTATTATGATTAAATATGATTAAATAGATTTAGTTTTCAGAGTAGAGATTGTTTTAAAAACTTGAAGCCATTACCTCTCGTGATATAATATAAAATTTTAGAAAAATGTTCTCTAATTTGGTTGTACAAATATGAAATTTTTTAGTTTGTTTTAGTCTTTTTAAAAATATATGTATACCACACACAATTTTATTTTTTTCAGCTCACGTTGAACACTATTTAGATAAAATATTTTATAATTTGACAACTGTTGCACTTCATGATTGGAAAACATATGATGAAATGCGAAGTTTAGCTAGACAAAAATACGAATTAGTGACAGTGGAAGCCCATCTTCCGAGTCAGACATTAGAACAGGTATTTATTAATTTTGGTGGTGATTAAAAAAAAATTATTAGAATAAACAACTTAAATTATTTATTCATTTTTTTTAGAGTTTAGATGTATTAGAAATAATGAGGAACATACATGTATTTGTCTCAAGATATCTGTATAATTTGAATAATCAGGTATTTTAAAATAATCATAAAGAGCATTTAATATTAACTATATAGGAGATTGTTTATTTTGTTCTTATTTTGAAGATATTTGTCGAAAGAACAAGTAATAATAAACATCTTAATACCATTAATATAAGACACATAGCCAATTCAATTCGAATTCATGGTATTGGAATTATGAACACTACAGTAAGTTCTTCTTTTATTTATAGATTTTAATTATTTGTACGAATATTTATTAATATAAACCTTTTTTTTATTAAATATAATAAACTTTTATATATTAACAAAAGCTTATAATCAAATTACATATGTAACTTAAATCTAAAAATTAAAAAAATATATTTATATAAATATCTGAAATACTTTGATTTTAAAAATTTTCATACATATCTATCTTAAACTCATTTCCTTCATGAATTATACGATAATTCATTATGATAAGAGACCAATAAAATTGTAAATAGGAGAAATAAAACAGTTTATAGAACAGATTAAAGAAGTTTTCTATAGAACAATGGCTGTTCAGTATTTGTTAAAATTTATTTTTGGTATGAGAATGAAACTTTAGCTTCAAAATGAAATCACAGAATTTCTTATTTTTCTTATTTGCAGTTTTATTTACAAGGTGTCAATATTATGTCTTATCAGTTGCTCCAGTAGATCTCAGCAATTTTTTTAAAATTGAATCTCACATAATGTTTAAATATTTCAGGTGAACTTCACATATCAGTTCCTTAGAAAGAAATTTTATATTTTTTCTCAATTTTTATATGATGAACATATCAAATCTAGACTAATAAAGGTTAGTAATTAATAAAAGGTGATTTTGAATAGAAATAGTGTTTCTGATTACTTATTACTTTAATCTGTATTCTAAAAAATCTGTTATATTTCATATAAATGATATAAATTTATTCTAAATATCACTTATGGTAGCTGTTATTACGTTCTATGAATGTATGTCTCTTTAATCCGAATGACTATTAAGTTCGGTAGACTATAATTACAGCTTTCAGATTAGACGCTTTTTTTATTGTTTCAATAAAAGAAGCGTCTAACCTGAAAGCTGTAATGATAGTCTACCAAACTTAAGTCATTTGGATTAAAGAGAGAGACATTCATAAAATATAAATTTATATAAAGGATAATTTAAATTTAGTTTGGTTTTTATGAATAGTATCAAATACTTTAGTTTCCTATTCAATTCTCATTGAAAAACTGAAACATCTATTTAATATTAACCATAAAAACAATGTAAGAAAAATTCAGTAAACCAAAGGATTGAAATTGACCCTTTTCTAACATTTCAATGTTCTAACTCCTAAAATTTTCAATATTAAAATTTCATAATAACCAAATACTATTCAGTATTTATTTTTAAATGAATATTAACTTTTTAATTACTATTAATTCATAACATTTTAACATTATAGTAGTTTAATTTCACTTTGAAAAATTTGTTTTAATAATTAATTTAATTTCTTTCAGGATCAAAGATATTTTAGGGAAAACAGAACACAAATAGATCAAAAAGTAAGTATTTGCTTAAAAATAATTCTTGTAGATATAATTTTTTATTTTATAAATTTTTTTTTTTTTTTACAGTATCCATTTGAAAGAGCTGAAAAATTTAATAAGGGCATTCGTAAATTAGGTCTCACACCAGAAAATGAAAGTTATTTAGATCAATTTAGAGCATTAATTAGTCAGATTGGTAAGTAGTAATTTGTTACTTTTAAGTTACATTTTTTTTTTTTCCCATTACACCACTTTTTTTTTCAAACTTTTCATTAAATTTATAATTAAATTTTTGCAGGGAATGCTCTTGGGTTTGTTCGAATGATACGTTCTGGTGGACTTCATTGTTGTAGTAATGCTATTAGATTCATACCTGATTTAGATGATATAGTATCTTTTGAGGAACTTTGTAAAGAAGAAAATTTATCTAATGAGTGCATTAATGCTGCAGCTAAATTAGATCATGTAATTGGTAACCTTACTAAGAATTTTTCAGAAGGCACAGAATATTTCAGGGTATGCAGTTTTTGTTTTAAATATTTTATTAATATAAATAACACAAAAGTATTAATGTTTTAAAGAACTTGCGAAATTTCCTAAAAATGAGTATTTTTGATCATAAATTTATTAATCAACGGTCTCAATAATGAGGAGAGTAATGAAGTGTGAACTATACCATTAATCTTTGAAAAAATTAATTACATCATTTAAAAAACATTGATATAAAATCTACATTTTGTGAGAGAAAATTCAGCTTTATACTAATGTATGTAATTAATGTAAAACTTTTATATTTAGATTTGTTATCCATCGAACGTGCAGGGTTCATACAGACCTGGAAAGTCGGAATAAGATTTTTAGCAGGAAAAGTTGGAATGGCATTAAAAGTCAGGGAATCTGTAAATATCATGAAATCAGTCTGTCGTTCTCACCTCTTTTTGATCCAAATACAACTTTAAATTTGGTTTGGTAAAGGAGTCTATGAAAACTGGACCAACCAAAAAAATGGCAAGATTTGTTGCATTTAGATCATCATTTATAGTGTAAAAGATATAGTGATTTAAATTTTGTTGGATAATATGTTTGTCTGTATTTAAAATGTTGGGTAGTGGGGATGTGCAGCTGTGCTGGGGAGAGGTGGTAGTTGCACATGAACATTGAAAATAGTGATGCTGCACGACATTTAGGCAGTGAAACTTTGGATTGTGAAAAGATAGGACGTTGAAATTATTATTGAATTATATAGAATGACAGGATTTACAATATTATTTCACAATAATTAACTGTTAAAAATAGAATTTTTAAAGTTATAATCCGATAAGTGTGCAAGTTGAAGGAAATGTTCATAATGTCAAAGAAATTGCAAAGGAAATACGAACAGTAATATAAGAAACGTATATAATTGGAAAGAAAAATTTTAAACAAATCAGAAAGCCCAAAATGACTAATGCCAAACAATGCAGGTTGTATAGAGTATAAGAAAATTGAGTGCATCAGCTCTGATGCGAATACTTTGATTGCACCACTACCTGAAATAATAGATATTGACTTGAAATGTGATAACCACCAAGACTTTATTTCTTTACATCTTATTCTTCTTCTAATAACACAAAGACTGACTTATGCTTGAAACAATTGTGATTGTGTCCCTTACACAACCCTACCAATTCTTTTGACCTGCGCAACATCTACCGTGTTTCCCTAAAATAAGACATTCGCAGAAAATAAGACCTAGCACAGATTTTGCTGAATTGCGAAATATAAGACCTCCCCCTGAAAGTAAGATCTAGCGAAGTTTTTTTTAGTTGTAACGGTCATCGACAGATGGTTGAAAGTGGCTGTTGGCTTTTTGAAAGTACAGCCACTGATTGGTCAGCAGACAATTATGACATGCGGCATGATTTGCATAAGACTATGGCTTGGGAATCACAGATTTGCATAACGTTACGGCTAGTGATGGCTAATTGGTCGACCGGGAATCACGCCACATGACATTTGCATAGTGCTACGGTTCAGTAAGCACTAATTGGTCAGCGAGTCCGATGTTGACGCTATAAAAAGGCGACAGCTCGACACACTGGATATATGTCACTCTCGTCTAAGTTTGACTTGGGAATTTTTTTGTTCAATAATAAATGTGAATTCTTCTTCCTGGAAAAAATAAGACATTCTTTGAAAATAAGACCTAGCGCCTTTTTCAGAGCAACAATTAATATAAGACACTGTCTTATTTTCGGAAAACACGGTAGTTAACCCATTGCAGTCAGTTGATGGTGTGGGTTAGGCAAAGAACTGTCAGTCCGTTTAATGATAGTGTACGGGACATTTTGGATCATGTGTCAGACCTTACACAATTCATGTATTTTTATTTGTTGTATCCTTTGCTACTGGCCGCATGCAGTATGTGGAGATAACAATTCTGATCCGTGATATGTCTTTAACTGCAAAGTTTTGTCTTCAGATGGCCAATAGAATTTTGGAAGTATACCAAAATATCTGTAAGATTTTGTATTTAACCACATTTTACCTCTTATTGTATCACTCTCCTCACTCGATTTAAAGACCCTCCTATATTATTTAAGTCATCCTGTGACCCTGTGAGCGAGTTTTACCAACTCGACGATTAGAGGGCTCTGACCCTTCATCCGTATTCTCACATATCACTGTAGAGTTAGTCGGGTTTTCAAAAACACCATCGACAATGACCCCACTTTTCTGCCAAAACTTCACTGCTACCTTATAAGTTTTAGGGAGAGGTGAGAAATGCAATGACCTTGGTTGGTCCATGCTGAACCAAAAATAGCATGTAATAAGCAATTTCTCCCTCATGGAATGTGATTTATTCTGTTTAAATAATTTTGAATTTCTTACCTCCATGTTTTAAGAAAATTCAATTTTACAATGTGATGCGAGCCTTTTATTTAAATAAAATTTATGAATTAATTTAAATAGAATCATGAAAGTTTTTATATGACATAGAAATGAGAGCTAATTACATAATTAATTTTATGCAAAGTTTTTTGTTTTTTTGTAAGTGAATAAAATGTTTTTTTAATAAAAAATTTATATAATTGTGTAACAAAATGGGCTTAAATAGACTCGGCCAAATATTACGTAATGAAAGATGAAATGCAGAGTCCTTAATAGGTCGTAATTTGTCAGGAAATCACAGATGGAATTACCTGTATGGATCCTGAACATGTCAAATATTTACTCGAGTGATACATGCAAAATTTTTCCTAAATTTGCTCATAGAATTTTTTTAATTTAAATAAAATTTACTAATTTGTATAAATAAATTTATTTAATATATTTATATTTAATACATAGTTTGCATATAACTCTACCTTTTAATTCTATAAAACTTTTCACTTATAATTGAGATTCTTTTGACTGTCATTGACTATTTTTTTCTTTTTTTTTACTTCGGTGCAATATTCATAAAATAAGATATGACGATTTATATTTTATTTTTGTTTTTAAACGAAGTGTTTCACGTAACTGTCAAAGCATTTTTAACTAATTTTTGAAAAATATTTAAGATCAAATTAAGTTATATTATGTTATAAATTTGATACATACTGTAAATAAAAAAAATTGAAGTATAATTTCAGTTTTAAAATTTAATAAATTATAATTTTTAGTTACTGGTTGATGTATTTTCTGCTGCTTTTCGGGATTCCAAGAATATGCATCTTCGGAACTTTTATATTATTTTGCCACCACTTGTAAGTATAAGTTTTAGTATAATAGATATATATATAAAATGAAAATTTTTAAATAAAATTTTTCATTAAAGTGTTTAGGATTTTGATTACAAAACATTTTATTAATGTAATAGCTTACATATACATTTGAACAAAGAATGGCAATTGAATATATTCAGGTTTGAAATATGGATTACCAATAGAATAGAATGTAATATCCAAATTAAAAGAAAGATAAAGGTTAAATAAGTGTAAATTATTATTTTAAATGAGACAAACAGTGAGATTTAACATAAGTGGATGTGAATATCATCTGTTGATAATTAAGATCTTGTAACTCCTTTGGAACAAATTTTTCAGACAAAACATTAAACTTCCTCTAGAAGTCCGTTATTACTGAGTGTTGATTATTTTTTAATAATATATTGAAGTAGTCGGTCATGTTTTGCACTAAATTACTGGAAGATTAGATGGTAAATTTAATTTTCAAACTAGAGATATGAGTTCTCGTAAAAAATTATACATGCAATAAATTGGATTTTCATGTTTTTTTTTATTTATTTTTTAATAATATGCTAAATGAAGAAGAACAAAATCAATGCATTATGAACCGATCACACATCTTTTTCCTGATTTTTTTTTCCTGAGATCCGAAAGGATCTCAGCTGCTGAAAAGTTATAGAATCTGAAAGAAAAATGGTCACATTTTCATTTTGGATTAGAAGAGGAGTTCAGTTATCAGAGCAGACAAGCTTGTACTGAATTTGTCCCATTAGATCATACCTCAACCAATGAATATCCATTACTGTGGGATTACTCACCTTTTTGTCCAGCTGTATTGAAGCCAGGGAGGAAATCTTTTCATAGTTTGAATATTTGGCCCACAAAATTTTCAAAATCTAAGGTTAAGGTTTAATACAAGCATTTCTTGTTATTTTGACATAGCCTGCTGGTGTACAGATTTTGCTATTTTTCAGTTTTTCGGAAATTCCTTGAAAGGAACACTCTCAAACGGAGTATTCCTTTCAAGGAATTTCTGGAAAATGGTAGCTTGTTTTGCTACAGCAATAACAAAAGAGCACTAGAAATACATTGAATTTTAGTTTTGATAATGGTTGTCACTGTAAATAATAATGTGTTGGTTGTTAGGGTCTTTAGTTTTGACATAAATTCACAATGATACAAGTGAATTCTTTCACATTCAGGTTTCCTTCATATTTGTCTCACATAAAACATCAACCATCTTTAGTCTGCAAGTTGTAAATTGTGAAGTTCTGGACATTCATCTGAGTTCTGTAGTATAGTGATGAAGCCTTGAGATTGGGACTTAACAATATTGCTTGCAGATGCATCATAAAAACTTTCAACTCACTGTTCTTGTTCATTTATTTTGCTTCATCTTCTCTTAATATGCAATGTATTCTTGTGCATTACCTGCCTTATACGAAGAACATAAGTCACACTGATCATCCTTTGGTAAGAACAGCAAAATGTTTTTTTTAAACACTGACAAATACTTTTACAGATGCCTTAATAATACTTACTCCTACAAAATTTTGCATATTCCCTATACATAGATGTACTTTGCCATATACGCTCAAGGTACAGCTTATTTGAACTTGATCTACAATACTGAGACTCCATTTTTGGAAGTTAATTGAGAAAATCATTAACATTCTTTCTAAGATCATTTAGCTTGCACCTCTTAGAGAAACTACAGCTGTGGTGTGTTCTTAGATTTTTCTTGTATCCAGGCTTGGATGGAGTACTCACCTATTCTGCTGTTTCCAACTTGTTATTGGTATCATTGTTACTTACTGAAGGGGATGCTAGAAAGATGCCACTGTTCTGTTGTGAACAAGGGATAGGTCCAAAATTTTTCCTCTCCATGTCATCTTAACTATGCAATATTAATACAAAAATAGTTAAATTAATAAATTATTGAGATAAATAGAAAAAACTACACAGTTGAAAAGCAAAGTGATTGCTTTACTAAAGCTTGTGGTTTTTTTAGCAGCATGCTGTACTTAAGTTTATAATGTTGCATTCCAGGAGAATTATATTACAATAGAATGTTGAGTAACGATTAAAAAACCATAAATTTGCAAAAATATAAGTTGGTTTGACCTTTCCACCTGTAAAATCAATGTAATGCTACTATTAATTCTCACCTACATTTTTTAAGCCCCTGCCAATTCTTATGAGTTTAGAGATGCAAGGTTTTGAAGCTTAAAATTGCATCATGTTATCTTAGATTTTAAAAATTGCTTTTAGATAGCATTAAGTTTGATTTAAATCTATGAGCAGATTGTAGGAATTAATCAGCCGTGTGCATCAACCAAACTGTTCATTTAGCTCATCAACGACCTGACTGAGCAGATGTTTGTTAAACCTTCAATAATAATGGCATTTTTCCAGTCCAGTTTGATGTTACATTTTAATACCCACTATGTTAAAGCTTTACTAGTGTGGTTAGATATTAGAACAAAAGATACTATTTTATTACACATTAAATTTTAATGAATAATGATGATAATTCAGTTAAGATAAGATTTTAACTGTTTTATATTTCACTAATTCAGTTTAAATATGGTTTAGTCATTATTTAGTAAAAGTAATTCAAACAATAATTATATATTCTTATTTAATCAAAAACTACATAGTAGTTTCAGTCTTTTACTAATAATGTAGCTGTGGGATGTTACTGTTAGTATTCCCGTAATGAATACTCAATCTTATGTTAGATTGAAATATGACTTTCGAATATTACTATTTATTTATCAAACTATAAATTTCTATATTAATTGGGATAAATATCACATTTATAAGAGAATTATTGAAGACCATAAATGTCTTAAATGTCTTTAATTTCTGTCATTGTTTTGTTTTAAACGATTTATTAAGTCCTCTGATATTTATGCCAGTAGTAAAATAACTATATACAGTCCCCCTATAAGATCATAGATACGTTCCATTTTTTAGGAATCCGATTTCTTACGAGTCATTCCAATCACAGCCCGACACGTGTCAAGTTTACGGACTATGGCTGATTGAAAGGTTTTCTTCCATAAAATTAATCGATTCTAGACTAATCCAACTCAACATTTTCAAAATATGTATATTTTTTTTGGAAATAATCCGTATAAACTACGCTATAAACAAAAAATTGTAGGATTACTTACTGAGTGTGCGCTATTAGACATCCCCATTGCTAAAGCTTGTTTTCGTCGCGGAACAGCTCAGCAAATAGCGGCCGATTTCTAACAACTTATTTTTCTGTGAAAACTTCGTAGAACTTCGGAGACATCATTAATATAAATAATTTTAATCGCCGTTGAATAAGAAATGTTTCTTTCACAAGAAATGTATAAAATTACAGTACTGTATTAGACTTACGGTACCTAATTTACATACTGACAGACGATAGTTAGCGTAAAAATCTCCGTAGCGTGGCGCCACGCTAGACGGCGGAAATTATATATTTAATTATAACAAAGTTACAATAAGTTAATATATAATTATATATACAGTACCTAATTTATATATAATTAATATATAATTATATGTACAGTACCTAATTTATATATAATTTATATAATACTGTCCAGACGATAGAAATCTCTCCGTAGCGTGGCGCTACGGACGG
Organism: Centruroides sculpturatus; assembly: GCF_000671375.1. Lineage (NCBI taxonomy): Eukaryota > Metazoa > Arthropoda > Arachnida > Scorpiones > Buthidae > Centruroides > Centruroides sculpturatus. The sequence continues at coordinate 1,080,849 of NW_019384316.1, forward strand.
CGGGAAAGTAGTTCGGCTGCCCGATGACGTTTTACGTAATTATAGGAGTTTTTTACGGGTTTTTACGGATACTGTCGCAATTTTTTCGCAGTTTTATAGGAATCGTAATTATAGGGGGGTCTACTGTACAAATTGGTATCTGTTTTAATTTGCATACTCTAAGTTTAAATGAATTTTGTAAAACACATCCTAAGAGAATCGAGTTTCTTTTTATAGCAGTCAAATGCCTTAGTTAATACAGTATAAAGGTTTTTACATAGTTTAAATTAACAAAGTCCTGATGCTGACTATACTTAGATTGAAAAATTAACAAATACTTTAAGTAACATAGTATTTATTTATATACTCAATACTAAACCATTTATTAAAAACTATCAGTTTTTTCTGAATTTAGCTGCAAATTATAAATGAATTTGAAGTATGCAAACTCATCTAAACTATTTAATTTGCAAATGAAATCAACATTTTCTAGGTCTTTTTCAGATTCTTTTAAACTTCTATATCTAATCTAGAAAAGCATATGTTGAAAAGAAAGGTTTGAATCAAACAAACATTATTAAAAATTAAGATATTAAGTTTGCTTAGTTTACTGATTAGATCTTTCCTGTCGATTAGAAACTTTTAATCATTTAATCTGTCTAATTATTATTTAAGTAATTCTAAATAAGAAATCCTGTAGTTTTGGCTATTTTATAATTTGAAACATTGGCTATTTGCATCCGCACATTTGATCTTAAAGATAAAACATGCACGATTTAGCCGGAGTATTAGAATGTTTTATTAATTTTGATATCCATCTCAGTTAATAAGATTTTACTATTTGGATAAGATTTGTTTGGATTCAGTTATGAAATTACCAAAGAAATAAGTTTTTTTTCCCAAGCTCTTTCTTTTTAACTACTATCAAATAAGCATATCTTTATATTAATAATGTATCGTGCTTTTTTCTAAGATTTGTTATTAACGTGTTATTTTTATTATGAAACATCAGTCTAATATACAGGGTTAGTTAAAACTTTCTTAACACCCATATAAAATCAAAATTTCCCTGCCCAACTCAGTTTGATTTTATAAGGGTGTTAAGTGACTTTTGACACTCCCTGTATTACGTTTTTAAATATGAAATTATGTTGAAAATATGACTTTTTAATCTGAATCACTTGGCTAATGTAACGGGAATAATAATTTCTACCATTTTATTTTGCCAATTTCTGTTGGTATGGACAATTTACAAAGAATTTCTAATAACATTTAAACCAATGAAATTGAAAATTATATGCTGGCCTAATGTAAGTATAAAGAAATAAGATATCTTCAGATTGATATGAAACAAGTCAAATTTTTTACGAAAGTAAAATAATTTAAATTAGACAATTAAGATTGTGAAATCGTATTTATATGGTTGATTTTTAAGACAATTTTGTTATCTATAATTAATATTTAAAGATCTTAATATTTGCATATTGATAAATTCTGTCTACTCTAAAAACAATTTGTTGGAAGCAATAGTTTCTTAATTAATTAATTTGTACTTACACTCACTACCCTAAAGTAATGGACCAGACTCCTGTCAAGTTTAGTGGTGTTCTTGTTTGGGGGTGTTTTTCATGGTATGGCCTGGGACCTTTGCATGTTGTTCCTGGTAAATTGAATGCCTAAGCCTACATGAATATTTTGGACAATCAGGTTCTTTCTATGCTCTGGCAATTTTATAGAATGGATGAATGTTACTTCCGGGACGACAATGCTCCATGTCATGTTGCAGCCTCTGTCAAGCAGTGGTATCAAGATACGGATGTCAACCGTCTTCCCTGGCCTTTTCAGAGTCCCGGCCTAAACCCAATAGAACATTTGTGGGACGAGTTAGAGCGACGCTTACGGACTAGGGAACCACGTCCAAAGTCTACAACTGAGCTGGCAACATTCTTGAAGCAAGAATGGACACAAATATCCATTGCTGTGTACCAAAACCTTGTTGAAAGTATGCCCAAAAGGGTTGCTAGTGTAATTGCAGAATGTGGGGGACCCTCCTCCTATTAAATCATGTATTCTTTACCTTATGCCATCACATCTTGCTGTCCGGTCCGTTATTGTAGGGTAGTGTATTCTAGTGTTTGAATGTACTTTCCTACAGAACCTTATTGTCACTCCTTAATGATAATGATTATTAACCTGAAGTAGCTATACATTAAACTTCCTATCATTTCTTGTATGTGAATGAATATGTATATAAATTGCATTTATAAGATGATAAATTTTTTTCTCCCAAGTATTTTAAAGTGCATATAAAATTCATAATATGGAGTACAGACGATAGTTAGCGTAAAATCTCCGTAGCGTGGCGCTACGGACGGTGGGAAAGTAGTTCGGCTGCCCGATGACGTTTTACGTAATTATAGGAGTTTTTTACGGGTTTTTACGGATACTGTCGCAATTTTTTCGCAGTTTTATAGGAATCGTAATTATAGGGACCGTAATTATAGGGATGCCCACATGATTATTCTGACC